>NW_028093004.1:0-38760 GCF_014824575.4 Sturnira hondurensis
CGGAGCCCTAGGTGTTCACCAGGGCGGGGAAACTCAGTTGCTGGGTTGTGACACTGTACATGGGGGCGGGGTCAAAGAGGAGCAATAGAGGAGCAATTGCGCTCCGGTCTGTAGCCTCCTGCGGCTGTGTCCGCAGCTGCCACTGTCACCGGGCCCGCGCACTTTGTCCCACTGTGCGCCAACGTTGTCAGCCCTCCACCACTGGGTTTGTCCACTGGGGCCTGCGCGGTCCGTCTCACTGTGCACGAATGCACGACCTCGGTCAGTCTGCCCCACACCTGGACTGGGTCCGAGCTGCCTGTGTGCCTGGGTCGGGGGATCTTTCCTGCCGGACCCTGCTCCGCTGCTGGCTCACCTCCCCCCTTACCGGTCCCGGTTGAAAGGTTCGTTGTTGTCGGACTTCCGTATAATTCAATTTTCTGTTCTTTGGCTGTGTCTTTGTTCTCCAAACCTTTGTTTTATTCGAACTTGGTTGTGGGAGAAGGCACAGTGTTTCCACCTATGCCTCCATCTTGGCGGAAGTTTCCCCCTGATTTTTATTGTTTTTAATTTGTCCTGTTTTTTTAGAGTATTTTTTAATGTATGCTTATGACTTCAAGTACTTGACAGAAGGCAGTGAGTCATAAGTAAATACATATAAGTGGTGTATAGTACAGACTTTCTGTAACCTCTCAGTTTTCTGGAGGATTGTTGAAGAAATTTGTTATTACCTTGGATAACTAGCACTTCTGATAATATTAATGTATCTCGAATCACTTCCTAAGAGGTTTATGTACCACTTCCTTACTATTATATATGCAAGCATCTCTGTGGAGGAACCACAGTACATATATCCCAGGAAGCTCCCAGCTACATTGACTCTTTTTATTTTACTTCAGAAATGTCAATAACCTTGGAGAGTGATTCTTTGAAACAGAGTTGTGGAAAGTGTCTAAAAAAGTTGGGGACATGCCATCTTACATTATGGCCACTGATTAGTTCTACTGTAAGTATTACAGTATTCTGAGATGTCTTGCTGTGTACTTTCTGAATAGTAGAATATTTGTCGTTTGTTACCTTGAGGTGTAAATGCTTACCTTAAGTAAGGTAATGTGAGGTTATGTGATACCACAAAGATATTTTAAAAATAAATTTTGAATGGTAAACTCCAAGAATGGCCTTTCCTTTTTGAGAATCTGCACTCTATAAACTTGAGTCAGCAAGCACAGTGTTAATATAATTCTCCAGAGCCAGAACTGAGGTTGTTACATCTGAAATGATCTATAGATTTTGAGGGGCAGCCACCATCTGTTGTGTTGACTCAGTTGGTCAGAACTCTCTGTCTGCACATTTTGAGCAAGATTAATATTGTTAAATGCCATTTTGATTTAGGACACATTTGGCAATGCTGCTTCATCATCTAGAAATTTTTTCTAGGCCATTAAAAACATTAAATTGAATCCAGTCGAGAGTTTTGTCATGTCCTCCATATACAAGGTGATTCTGCAGAATATTAAGAAATCACCAAACAATGTTGTGTTTTGGGGGTTGTATGCACTGAGAACTGTGATTAAAATAAGTTTTATATAGCCCTGGCTGGTGTGGCTTAGTGGACCAGTGCTAAGTGGTCCACTTGAGTGCTGGCCTATGAAACGAAGGGTTGCTGGTTTGAAATCCAGTCAGGGCACAGGCCTGGGTTGTGGGCCAGGTCCCCAGAAGGGGGTTTATGAGAGGCAACCACACATTTGATGTTTCTCTCTCTCTCTCTTTCTTCCTCCCTTCCCCTCTGTCTAAAAATAAATAAAATCTTTAAAAAAAGATAAGTTTTACATAATTATTTCTGAACTAAGGGTGGAAATGTGTTTCTTTGGTACTTTAACAATTTTACACAATATATTGACCTCAATTGAAGCTAGCAGGGTGAGTGATATTAAATTGGCATATGTTTGGGGCCTATAAATGGTCAAAAACAATGCATACATCTTTCTAGCATTTAAAATGAGTATTTAAAGTTAAAATGGAATATCTTACCTCACTTAACTTCAGTGAGCATGAAAAGAAACCACACTAACCTGGTACCAGAATGCAATCTCTTCTCACCAACACATACATTATACAAAACATCGCTTTGCTTCCTGAAGGAGGAACATGTAGCAGCCTCTGGAAACATACTGAAACTTTCTTCTTAGCTGGCAGTCTACATTTGAGATATTATTAAGGCCTAAGTTGGGGAGTAGGTATGTGGAGACAATAAATGGTTAACCTGACCCAGTCTGGTAAAGACTGAGTGCTATGTGTGAGCACAGCTGACCTTCTCCTGGGGATACGGTGAGCCTATTATGATCTATCCTCTTTTAACCTATGCTTCCAACCACACTTTTTTACTGAATAAATTTGATATGTGAGATTATGTAAATTGAAGGCATACACATGTTGCTTTGATATATTTATGTATTATAATATGATTGCTGTTGTAACAATATTTATCACATTGCAATTATAGTAGAATATTGTTGCCTATATTTATTACATTGTGCATCAGATCTCTATGGGTACTAACTACTCATTGAAAATGTGTATCTTGGACTTCCACCAAGATGGAGGCATAGGTGGAAACACTGTGCCTTCTCTCACAACCAAGTTCGAATACAGCAAAGGTTTAGTAAACAAAGACACAGCCAAAGAACAGAAAATTGAACTATACAGAAGTCTGACAACAATGAACCATTCAACCAGATGATAAGAGGGGCAGAGCCAGCAGAGGAGCAGGGTCAGGCAGGAAGGATCCCCCGACCCAAGGGACCCAGGCGACCCAGGCGACCCAGGTGACCCAGGTGACCCAGGCGTGCAGGCAGCCTGGGTAGCATCGAGGACACAATGAGGGTGCAGGGCAGGCTGATCGCGGTTGCACATCTGCACAGGCAGATAAACCCAGCAAAGGAGTGAGCAGTGAGATGGACCACGTGGCCCGGGGGCAGGAGGAGGCAAAGGGGTCCACCATTGATTTCCTTTGACCACGCCCCCACATACAGCGTCACAACCCAGCAACTGAGTTTCCCCGCCCTGGTGAACACCTAGGGCTCCGCTCCTCATACATAACAGGCACGAACAGTCCAAAATATAGCTCAGGAAGAACTCAAAGCCCCAGAGTCAATAACTCTAAGTGACCGAGAAATAGTGAACCTCTCATATGCACAGTTCAAAATACTGGTGATCAGGATGCTCACAGAACTGGTTGATTATAGTCACAAATTAGAGGAACATATGAAGGCTGAGCTAATTGAAATGAAGGGAAATGCACAGGAAACCAATAGTGATGGAAAGGAAAATGGGACTCAAATCAAGGGAGTGGACCGGAAGGAAGAAAGAAACAACCAAACAGAAGAGAATGAAGAAACAAGAATTCAAAAAAATGAGGAGAGGCTTAGGAACCTACAGGGCATCTTTAAACGTTCCAACCTCCAAATTATAGGGGTACCAGAGGGGGGAAAGAAACAGCCACGAGTGGAACACTTATTTGAACAAATAATAAAGGAGAACTTCCCCAGTCTGGCAAAGGAAATAGACTCCCAGGAAATCCAGGAAGCTCAGAGGGTCCCAAAGAAGTTGGACCCAAGAAGGAACACACCAAGGCACATCATAATTACATTAGCCAAGATTACAATGAAGGAGAGAATCCTAGAAGCAGCAAGAGATAAGGGGACACTCACCTACAAAGAAGTATCCATCAGACTGTCAGTGGATTTTCTCAAAAGAGACCTTACAGGCAAGAAGGGGCTAGAAAGAAGTACCCCAAGTCATGAAAGGCAAGGACCTACATCCAAGACTGCTCTATCCAGCAAAGCTTTCATTTAGAATGGGAGGACAGATAAAGAGCTTCTCAGATAAGGTCAAATTCAAGGAGTTCATGATCACCAAGTCCTTATTATATGAAATGTTAAAGGAATTTACCTAAGAAAAAGAAGATAAAAAATATTAACAGTGAAAGGACAGCAAACTCACAGTTACTAACAACCACACCTAAAACAAAAGCAAACCAAGAGGACAGCTAGATCAGGAGTGGAACCATAGTAATGCAGAACACATGGAGGGTTAGCAACACGGGAGTGGGAGAAGAAGAGGGGTACAGAAAATAGCATAGACAGTAGGTAGAAAATAGATAGGGGGAGGGCAAGAATAGTAGGGGAAATATAGAATCTAAAGAACTTGAGACACGTGGTTATAAACTAAAAGGGGAAATGGTGGGGGAGGGGGTGTGCAGGGTGGAGGGGAATGAAGGGGGGAATAGAACAACAACTGTAATGGTATAATAAATAAAATATATTTTAAGAAAGAATATGTGTATCTTAAATGACACCAACATTATCCCTCTGTGCTCTATCCCCTGGTAACCACAATTTTACTCTCTGTTTTTTTACAGGTTTGACATTTTAAATTCCATATGAAAATGATATTACACAGTGGTTGTCTTTCTCTGCCTGACTTATTTCACTCAGCAGAAAATGTTCAAAGTCCATCCACATTTGTTGCAAATGATAAGGTATTCTCGTTTTCATGGATAAATAATATTCCACAATGTATATTTTTCACACTTTTATGAATTGATCCAATGATGGGCATGCAGAAATCCTATTAAAATGATAGAACTAAATAGATATTTTCAAAAAGGACATCAAAATGATTAATAGGTACAGGAAAAGATGCCCAGTGTCACTAATCATAAGGAAGATGCAAATCAAAACCACAATAAGAGTCACCTAAACCTGAGAGAATGGCTATCATCAAGAAGATAAAAGACAGTGTGTAGTGTCATTTATATGTGGAATCTTTAAAAGACATAACGGACAACTGAACTCACAGATCAAAGAGATTGGCACATGTGAGGTGGAGGGTGGAAGCTGGCTGGGTGAAATTGGTGGAGGTGGCCAAAGGGTACAACCTTTCCATTGTATAATAAAGAGACCCTGCGGATGCAACACAGCATGAAAACTAACAGTTAACAATACTGTATCAGATATGAAAATATAACCAAGAGATTATACCTTAAATGTTTTAATTATGTAAACAAAAATAAAAAAGCTCTGGCTGGTGTGGCTGAGTGGAATGAGCATCACACCAGGAAAAATAGGGTCACCGGTTCATTCCCAGTCACAACACATGCCTGATTTGCAGGCCAGGCCCCCAGTTTGGGGTGCCAGAGATGCAGCCACACATTGATATTTCTATCCCTCGCTTTCTCTGTCCCTTCCTATGTGTATAAATAAATAAAATCATTTTAAAAAAAAGAAGATAAAAGACAACAGGTGCTGGAGAGGATGTGATAAAAATGCAACACTCCTACACTGTAGTGGAAATTTAAATTGGTCTGGCAACTAGGGAAAACAATATGGAGGTTCCTCAAAAAAAATGAAAAATACATCTACCATAGGATACAGCTATTCCACTTCTAGGTATACACCTAAGAAAATGAAATCAGGATTTCGAAGAGATAATTAACCCCACTTGTTCTTGGCCTATATATAGCAGTCTGAATTCCTCTCTGTCTCTGACAGTTTCACCTGGAAAACTGTAACTCTACATCTTAATCTTTATTTCTTAAACACAGGGATGATGTAATAATTTCACCCTCCACCACAGACAACATCTGCCCTTGTTTTCCTGATGGTTTCACTTTGGTATTCGATCCCCTACTACCCTTCCAAACTCATACAAACCCATTCACTTTTACTCAGAAGGAAGGTCCTGGATCCTAAATACTCTGAAAACATGTTTAAAGTGAAACAAAAATGGAATTTTCTTGTGCTATGATATTCTGTTGCTAAGAGAAGTTTCAAAATATTTAATAGCCAGAACACAATGAAAACCAATAGTCAAAGGTGATTCTGTAAGTCCTAAAAATTTTAAGACTTAACTGTGACTATCAGGTTAATGTCAGCCTTGGCTGTGATGTTTCTACCAGATGAATCCTAAAGCATTTTACAAACATAGATTCAGTCTTTTACTTATTCATTTACTCAGTAAATATTTACTACAAACCTACTTTGCCACACACTGTGTAAAGTAGTACTTAAAATAAAACCTATGAGCAAAAATAATTGATAAGTCTTAGAATTATATGTGTTAGAAACTACTTTGAATTTCCTCTTAAAACTAGAAAAATAAATGTTCTGGGCTGTTGGAAACTTTGACCCTAATCATTTAAACACTGTCAGAATTGTAAATTTGTGCCACCACTACGTGAAACACTATGGAGGATTCTAAAAAAAAATAATGGAACTACCATGTGATGCAGAATTTCCTCTCCTGTGTATTCATCTGAAGAATATAAAAACATTAATTTGAAGAGATACATTTACCCCTGTATTCATTGCAGCATTATTTACAATAGCCAAGATATGGAAACAACCTAAGTGTCTATTGATGAATGAATGGAGGTTATTATGCTGAGTGAAATACATCATACATAAAAGAACAAAAACATATGGTTGCATTCACATGTGGAATATAAAACAAAAGAGAAACAAACAAAACAAAACAAAATAAAAGCAAACTAATAGATATACAGACAGCAGATTGGTAGGTTACCAGAAGGGAAGGGGGGTGAAATAGGAAAGGGGGTCAAATGTATGGTTGAGGGATGGAAACCAGAGTTTGGTGTTGAGAAAATGATAGTGTATTCAGAAGCTGAATTACAATGTTGCAACCCCCCCTGAAAGTTATATAATATTATTAACTTATCTTACCTCAAAAATTCCAGTGCAGAAAATAAATAAAATTTTAAAACAAAAATCCTAAGCATTAGATTTTATTTTTAAGATCAATAGAAGGATTTAGCATGTTTTTCTCTGTTCTTCAACCCCAAGAAGTTACACAGAAAGAGTTAACTAAATCCCAAAGAGTAATGTGTAGGAAGGATAGAGAATGTCATCTGTATCACCACAAAGAAAATAAACTTTCATATTATTTCTCTAGTTTTGTATTTTTCTTAAATTAAAGAGAGCTTATTTCAAACAGCATTATCTTGAATTTCTTCAGGTGTTTTGATAGTTGATGAACAGCTTAAACTACAGGTAGTAGACAAGACAGTAGGGAGAAAAGATATTCAAGGTGGTCCTTGAAGAGAGTTTGCATGCCTAATGATCAAGAATTATACAGAAATCCTGTATGTGTGGGGAGCTCCCACCAGGCAGGGTCCAATTATCCAGATGCTGTAGCTGAACTGAACGTTGTGGGAGGGTTTGCTCTGTAGGAACTGACTTTGATGAATGTTCCTTTTCTTTAACATGTGGCATTCCTCTAGGATTATAATTTTACAGCAAAGCCAAAAAGACGAATGAGTCTAATGTTTTGCTTTCAAATTAGCATTTACTTTGGATGTCTTATTAATAAGTGAAACATGAACTAAAATTTCAGAGATTTGGAAATTCCTGAAAAAGAAATACCTCTAAGAATTGGATTAAACAGAATAAATTTCTAAATTAAAAAAAAGAATTTTCTGGATACCATGAGGGTTTTTGAATATCTTAAAAACCTTTAAATTTTCTGGTCACTGATTTACTTTTAAACCATCTAAAATTCAGTTTAATATGGAAGGTAAATAGTAAGCTGCTCAATAAATGATTTTGGCTGCATTAGTGAATATATAGATGGATGAAGGAGATGCAGAAATCATGAGAATGAATAGGGATAGTACAACATTGTTGTTTGTTATTTCTTGGAGAATGAAAAAAATTAAGAACTGCTATATTTAATAAAACTTTCTAGCACAGATATCAACATCCTTTAAGGTTTCATACATTTAATGAAGGCAATCATAAATTGTTTATTGAAGGCAGAAGCAATTTTGATCTTTATTTTCTGTTCTCATAAAATTATCCTCCATAATTTCTCTTCCTTGGTGATGAGGAAAATATATTATTATATATTTTGTCTAATTTATATAGTGTTTTATTTTGTCTGATTTCCCTCCTAGGTAGGCAGCATGTTTACTTGTAGTAACCACATGAAGGCTTAATCAGAGCAGTTGAGAAGGTACAAACAACTCTGATTAATGTAAAAGGAAGATGAGAATAATTGTTTAGATGTCTTTAATTGCTTTCATAGTGCTTCTAAAAACTTGTCCATGGAGAAAATTATACTTCTAAGAGTAGCAGTGGTTTCAGATTTCACCTTCATAGTCTCCTCTGTCAGGGGTATAATGTCTCCTTAAAAGGAGAAATTTTTACATAAATTTGGTAATCATGAATCTCTGCCAAGTTTGCTAATAAAAAGACCTTTCACATGTTTCTTTAAGAATTTTAAAATAAATTTAAATCTATATTTTGTTTTTAAAACATGTTAGCATATTTGTTATACTGCATGAGTCATAATAAACAATATAGTCTGATAATAATTTATCTAAATACTATGTATTTCTAAAAATATGACTGTCTTATCACTATAGGAAGTTGTCACCTTTTGGCTATTTCCAATTCAGATTATTTCTACATTATATTAATCTTAATTAACAAATTACATACCTTGGTCTTTGATAAATCTATCTGAGGAAAACTAGAGAGTACCACCTATGTACATATTGTTCATCTATGTGCATATTCAAATTGTACTGTCCAGGGATCCCTGATTCAATCCTAACAGGTTATAGCACCCATAAAGTCCTCATAATGACTGCATCTTGAGAGACAGAGAGCCCAACTGTTCTTTGTTGAACAAGCATCCAGTTGTAAATGCTTTGGGACTTGTTTTACAAGCTTGGGAAATCAAAGTGGCTAAACTTTTTGGATTGTGAGTCTTCAGGGAAAGTGTTCAATTTTTTCATTTATTTTTTTAGTACTGACTCAATGATCAGTACTATGCCAGGTAGTGCATCTGGAAAAGGAGAAAAATGAAATAGAATACTAACTTGTTTATTTAGAGCTCAGATATTTGGCACCTGCAAATGTCTAGGATATTTAAAAACTGAAGTAAAAAAAAAACCTTAAATGCAACTTTCTTTTTAAAATAGCTGAGAAGGTACAATGCATTTGCTTAATTTTCCAAGCAGAATAAAAGAGTGTTCTGTTTGACTAGTGAGGATGACTATACAAGTCAAACCTTGATAGTGACAATGTATTACAATTTTCATAAAATTGAAACAAAAAATGAAAACAAAGTTTATTTTCATCAAAATGTACCAAAACTTGGGCAAATCCTAGTTTTGTAGTATTTTAGAAGAAAATGCTTAAAAGTTTGAAATAGTCAAGGACTTCATTAATATTCTAAAGATTTCTCTTAAACCTCTAATATTCAGGTCATTTCGTTCTGATGTGTCTATCATGGTATCATCTTTTTTATCATTTGTTAATTGTTCTTACTCTACTAAAGTTGTCAATGGTGTTGCATGTGAGAAGAGTAGCTTTTCAGCATGCCATTCACCAAATGAATGCAATCCTAGGTGTTTTGCAAGATTTGCAATTTGATAGTGGTTTGCACTGTACTATCTTGCAATATCAGAAAATCTACTTGATAATGATCAACATGGGCTCACACTAAGCAGGAAATAAACATTAAATTTATTAAATTAAATAAATTGTATTTATTACATAAATAAACTAAGTAGAGACTAATTTCATAGGTGAACAGTTCATTAGCAGATGATTTGTGCTGTTATAACTTTTGCTTCCCTTCACATCCTCTTAATTTGGGGGACATGGATAATGGATACTTTGACAATGAAAATCACCTGTCCTTGTGTTTCCTGTGAACAATTTGAGTCTTGAAATGAGGGCATTACTACTAAAGTATCCTAAATGCAAATCTTTTCTGCAATATTTCATTATTAAATCAAATGCACTTATCTCTTAAATTTAAGCCTTGAGTATATACTTTTATTGTTGTAATTTTTAATGCAAATGAATTCTGTGTTCCCCAAATAATTTTGAGTATCCAGATCACTGGATGTTTGGTAATAAAACATGGAATATACCCTGCATGATGGAATCATACTTTTTGAAGTAGCACTCACCCTGGAAGTTGTTCTTTTTCGTTGTCAAATTCCAGAATGCCCTTATAATAGTATCTCTCACACTATGTCCTTTGATACTGATTTTCCATCATCACGATAAGTTAATAAATGATTCAAGATAAAAACATTTCCCTGTTTAAAACTAATTTGGGAAAAGAATGTAAAATGGATCAGCCACTATGAAAAACAATATCGAGGATTCTCAAGAAAATAACAATAAGACTACCATATGATCCTACAATCCCACTACTGGACATTTATCAAAGGAATTGAAACCAGGATCTCAAAGAGGTAACTGCACTATTATATTCATAGAAGAATTGTTCATGATAACCAAGATAACAAAACAACCTAAATGTCTATGAAAGAATAAGGGTTAAAGAAAATGTAGTAATCCTGGCTGTTGTGGCTCAGTGGACTGAGCACTGGTCTGTGAACCAAATGGTTGCCAGTTCAATTCCCAGTCAGGGCACATGCCTGGATCGTGGGCCAGGTCCCTGGTTGGGGTCATGTGAGAGGCAACTGGTAGATGTATCTCTCTCACACTGATGTTTCTCTCCTGCTCTTTCTCCCTCCCTTACCCTCTCTCTAAAAGTAAACAAATAAAATCTTTTTAAAAAAGAAGAAAAAATAAAGGAAAATACTCTAACAAAGAAATGGCATTACATATGTATCTATCAATAATCACCTTAGATATAAATGGCCTAAATGTTCCAACCAAAAGACAGTATAGCTGAATGGATGAGAAAACAAGACCTATATATATATGCTGCCTCCAACAGATCCATCTCAGATACACAGACTAAAAGTAAAGGAACACAAAAATATTTCATGCAAATGGAGAGGAGGAAAAAGCTAGGGTAGTGTTAGAAATGTGGGAGAATTAGAGGTGGGAGGAACTAGATGATCTTGTCCATGAGCCATTATTTGGTGCTGTGCTTATGGCGGGCTGGGTCAGGTCCACTTCAGCACTGGGGGAAGGTAGGAGTGGGGTATTTAAAAGAAAAAGCCAGGGTTTGTGAGGGTATAGGAGAGGGGTTAGTCTCTTGTTCTTCCAGGTGGGTGCCTCAGGGTTCCAGGATGTGAACTGGGACAATGGGTTAATTAAAGGGGTGGGCCGTTTCCAAGTACCGGAGGGTCAGTCTGGCTGCTGGCTATTGTGGCTGGCGCCAGGTGTCTATTGTGTGTGGTGGGAGAGAGTTTTGATTAAGCCTTGGACTAGCAAGTGAGTCAGGAAAACTGAGTCATAGGCAGTCCAGAGGGTTGGAATTTGGCCTGACTGAGTCATTAGCAGTCTGAGGGTTGGGGATCTGGCCTGACCCTTTCAGGTAGCAGTACTTATATCCCACTGAATAGACTTTAAAGACAAACTATAGGAAGAGACAAAGAAGGACACTACATAATAATAAAGGGAATAATCCAACAAGAGGATATAACCCTAGTAAACATTCACACATTCGACATAGGGCCACCTAAATATGTGAAGCAACTCTAGAAGGACAAAAACAGAGAGACTTACAGAAATACAGTCACACTTGGGGATTTTAACACCCCACTGACTTCAATGGATAGCTCTTCCACACACAAAGTCAACGAGGGGACAAGGCCTTAAATGACATACTAGATTGAATGGATTTAATTGATATATTGAGAGCATTACATCCTAAAGCAGAAGAACATAAATACTTTTGAAGTATACATGGAACGTTTTCTAGGATAGACCAATATTAGGAGACAAAGCAAATCGCAATAAATTTAAGAAGATTGAAATCATATCAAGCATCTTCTTTGACCATCCATAATGCTATGAAACTAGAAATCAATCACAAGACAATCACTGAAAAATACACACAGACATGGAAGCTAAATAACATGTTATTAAACAATGAATGGGTCAACATTGAGACCAAGGAAGAAATCAAAAGATACCTTGGAACAAATGCCAAAGAGTATACAACAATCCAAAGTCTATGGGACATTGGAAAAGCAGCCCTAAGAGGGAAATTTATAGCATTATGGGCCTATCTAAAAAAAAAAAAAAGCTGAAAAAGAAAATACCCCAATTTAAATTCACACTTAAAGGAACTTGAAAAAGAAAAACAAACAAAGCCCAATGTGACTAGACGGAAGGAAAAGAATATCAAACTGTATGGAAGTCCAACCACCAAGGAATTAAAGAAGAAACATTCAACCAGACTGGTATGAGGGGTGAAGACTGGTAGCCCTACCAGATAGGGTGCAAAGTGAGGCAGTGGCTGGAGATTCAGGTGGGTGAGGAAGTGACTGGTGGACTGGGCTGTCCCACATTGGCATGTGGGTAACCAGAAAGAACAATGGGGAAACAAGACAGACCAAGCAAGCTAGGGATCTAGTGCAGGGAACTAAAGCCTCACAATCTCTGCTGGTAAAACAAACAAACAAACAAAAAAACCTATGGGGTTGGTGGTAGTGGGAGAAACTCCAAGCTTCACAAGAGAGTGTATTGGAGAAACCCACAGGGTCCTAGAATGTTCACAAGCTCACCCACCTGGGAATCAGCACCAGAAGGGCCCAATTTGCTTGTGGGTAGCAGGGGAAGTGACTGAAAGCTGGCCAAGAGTTGAGCAAGCAGCATTTTCCCCTTTCATACCTCTCCCTGACATACAGTGCCAGGATGCAGCAATGTGTGTTGTGTCACCCTGGTGGATACCTAAGATGCTGCCCCTTACAATGCAACAGGTGTGCTGAGACAAAGAAATGAAAGAACAGATCAACACTTCAAAAATACAACTAAGTGATGAAGAAACCTATCAGATGCAGAGTTCAAAACAATGGCAACCAGAATGCTCACAGAAATTGTTGAGTATGGATGCAAATTGGAGGGAAAAGTGAAGACTATGCAAAGTGAAATGAAGAGAAATATACAGGGAACCAAAAGTGAAAGGAAGGAAACCAGGACTCATGTCAATGATCTGGAGCAGAAGGAAGAACTAAGCATTCAATTAGGACAGAATGAAGAGGCAATAATTTTTTAAAAAGTGAGGATAGGCTTAAGAATCTTCTGGACAACTTTAAACATTATAACATCCAAATCGTAGGGGTGCTGAAGAGAGAAGAGCAAGAAATTGAAAACTTATTTGAAAACATAATGAAGGAGAACTTCCCCAATCTGGCGAAGAAAATATACTTTCAAGAAATCTAGGAAGATCAGAAAGTCCCAAAGAATTTGGAAGCAAGGAAGCACACACCAAAGCACATCATAATTACATTACCCAAGATTAAAGACAAGGAGAGATTCTTAAAAGTAGCAAGAGAAAAAGAAACAGTTGCATACAAAGAGTTTCTGTAAGACTATCAGTTGATTTCTCAAAAAGAAACCTTGCAGGCAAGAAGGGGCTGGAGAGAAGTATTCGAAGTCATGAAGGCCAGAGGCCTACATCCAGGATTTCTCTATCCAGCAGGGCTATGATTTAGAATGGAAGGGCAGGTAAAATTCCTCCCTTAGGGTAGGAATTTTAGGGTAAAAGTTGAAGGAGTTCATAATCACCCACGAAGCTCTTGTTGTATTAAATGTTGAAGGAACTTATCTAAGAAAAAGGAGGTGATCAAAACTATGAACAGTAAAATGACAACAAGCTCACAACTATGAACAACTGAATCTAAAAACAAAAGCAAACCAAGAAAGCAACTAGAACACTAACAGAATCACAGAAATGGAGATCACATGGAGGGTTATCAGTGGAGGGAGGGAAGTGGGGGGGAAACAGGGAATAAGAGGCATAATGGATGGGCATAGAATACCTTAGATGGGGAGGTTGAGAATAGTGTGGAAAGTGGAGAAGCCGAGGAGTTTGTATGTAGTTCCATGGACATGAACTAATGTGGGGGGGGGTATGGGTAGGAGGAGGGTGCAGGGCAGAGGGGAATAAAGGGGGTAAATGGGACAACTGTAATAGTGTAATCAATACAATATAGTAAAAAATAAAAAAACTATATAAATTCAGAAATAGACACATCGGATTTAAGTAGTTTGCCTTATATCTTACAAGAAGGTAGGGATAGATCCAGGACTAGAATCTAGGCCTTTGGTACAGAGCCAGAGTTTCTTCTGCCTGGATTAAAGCATCTCTTAAAGAACTCTATGTTCATCATGACCAAGGTTGATTTCCAATGACACAGCCAATTTGTGGTAGCTATTTCGATAAAAGAACAGGGTTAAATACACTGCTTTTAAAAATTAACAAGCAATGTATGTTGCATATACCCCTGGAGCTTATTTCATCTACCACCTCATCATTACTTGGGCTCAGGAGCTATCAAGCTTACATGTGAATTGGGAGTCAGATGTATAGCAAGATGTGGCAGGACATAGCCTTGTTTGACTTGTTTGCTATTATATGCTCAGCAGTTAGCACAAACCATATCACATGCTAGGTGTTCATTAAATACTTGCAAAATTAGTGAATTCTTTGGTAATTTATAAGAGCTGAAAACATAATGGTTAGGGTTTTCTTTTTTGTATTTTTTGGTTTATATATAAAATAGTATTAACCTACTTTATTTTTACAATTGGGTCATTTCAGCAACATACATCTTGTTCTAAAGACAGAATATAAGAATGAAACAGCCAAGCTGGGATTTATAATATTCCCAAAACAGACCTGGGCTTGAACAACCTTTCATTTTATACAGGGTTTCACTCTAATATTAGTCTTCTCTCAAACTGCTCATACATAACTTCCTGCAGTGAGAACTAATTCTCTAAAGTGCAGCAAACATCAATCCTTGGGAGGCAAACTCAGCTAGGTCTTCTACTTTTTGAGAAATGAAACATTGAGTCAGGATTTCAATTTTTTTCTTAAATCAAACAGCACAGGTGTAGTGCCTTGAAAAGTAAATGAATGAAGTAACCCAGAATTAGGAAAATGTTACAGTCTTTTTAACAATGGGCATTCTATAGTCATGAGTGTTATTATTCTCTCCCTACAACTCTTTTTGGGACCTGATGGCTTTTTTAGTTGGTTTATTTTTGCACTGAGAGAAAATGGAGAAAGGTGGGGGAGAGAGAGAGATTATTGATTGTCTCCATACTGGAGATCAAACATGACACTCTTTGTTTTCTTCACCAACCCTATGCCAAGGAAAAATTTTCTTCTTAGTCCTTTAGACATCATGGTAAATATAAAATTGCTCATGCATAAATTTGTTCTTTTGTCATTTTGTCTACTGTTTGCTTTCTGCTAGGCACTGATAAAAACCTTGAGTCAGAGCTGAGTGAGGCACAGTTACTGCCCACAAGGAATTCACAACCTTGTGGGGTTAGACAGACAAGCAAGCAGATAAATTATAAAGCAATATAGTTAAATGCTATTGCGGAGGTATGAGCCAAAATGCTGTGGGAGTCCAGTTCTCTCTTCCAAGAGTATCCGATTTATCATCTTTATCTCTAATTTTGAAAGAGAATACAAAGTCCTCATTAAATGATTTCAAGCCTCAGAGAACAGACTGGAGAGATATTTTTGGCAAAGGGCACCTTCTGTTGTCCCTGAAATAAGACTAAAAGGCTGCCTACCCCTTTTTTGTATATGACCAGTCTTTCTAATAATAGTATGCCTTTCAACAAATTAATAGTATAGCATCTGGCTCAAAGGGAAGTGTTCCCATCAGTTGGTTAGAAGAGAGACATGTCCACTGTGAGACATCTAAAGTAGTTCCAGGGATGAAGGCAGCATGACATGGAAGTTACCTATTTTCTGTAACTGCTTCTGAAGCAGTCCTTTCTCCTGGCATGGCAGTTTAATGGAAATTAAGCAAATAACGAATGGAAAGTAAAATGGTTTCTATAAACACTACAACATAAAAAGTTGTTGGGTCTTTTAATAGTCTAAATGGGCCAATTCAGAAGCAGTATTTTTTATTTTGCAAAGGCATCCTGCCATCTCAGTGCTCAACAGCTGGGAAGAGCTCATGAGATCAGCTCCTCTGCCTTGGATCTGGGAGTTTTCACATATGAACTGACTAGCAGTGGAAAAACTTTAACAATGTTACCTGTAAACAAAATAAGAAAAGTAATACAAAACAATAAACAAAAACATTGCTGCTTCAGGGAGTGTGTTGGCAAACTTATACATGATAAATGCTAATTTTCTATGGAACTGTAGGATATATTACTTTTATGGCATGATGATTTTTATTTTTCCTGAATGCTGGAATTAGTGATGACATGGCTTTCTTGTAGATAATAATGTTATGCGTGGACACAACTTTTACCCAAACATTGATCTCTAAGCAATAGTGTGAGGGAAGTAGCATGGTCTCTAGATTGGAATATTATCAATTTTAAGGTGTATTTACAAGTCTGATGAAAAATTCAAGGTGTCTGGTTCTATACACTGAGTGTTTGTGTCCCCCCAAATTCAAATGTGATAAGTGAATTTTCAATGCAATGATATTTGAAGGTGAGGCAATTGGGAGGTAATTAGGTGATGAGGAAAGAGCTTTCATGAATGGGATTAGTGCCATTATAGGAGATCTGAGGGAGCTTCTTCACACCTCCTACCAAGTGAGAACACAGCTAGAAGATGGCCATCTATGAACCAACAAGTGGACTCTCATCAGACATCAAATATGTGGATACCTTAATTTTGGACTTCTCAGCCTCTGTAACTGTGATAAGCAACTGCTTGTTGTTTAAACTAGCTAGTCTACCGTATTTTTGCGATAGTAGTCTAAAAAGACCCGGATGGGTGATTGCCCCTTCTGCATGTAAAGACCTTGACAATTTTTGCTATATCCTAACAAGTAAAATGCAGAACAAACTGAAAAAAATCAACAACTTCTGAGATCCATTAGAGAAGTGAGGTCACAGGGCAAACTATGACCCTCAAAATCAGAGAGAGGCAGGAGAATATAGAAAATTCACAACTTACCAGAGCAGAAACCTCTGCAAGAACCAGTGTTGGGATAGGAAAACCTGAATTGTAGTCGACAAATTGTTGGATGCTCAGCGTGGACAAATTTAAGAGTTAAAATGTCCAGGGGGACCCAGTCATTAGGAAGGTTCTGAAGTTGAATTTTTTAATTTTTTAAAATTACAGTTGGAATACACTATTATATTACACTATAATATTTAATATTATATAATATAATACACTATTATATTTCAGGTATACAACATAGTGATTAAAGATTTATATAACTTACAAAGTTATTATGCTGAAAAGTCTAATATACATCTGACACCATACATTATAATAATATTAATGTATTGACTATATTAACAATATTTGCTGTATTCCCTATGTTGTTCTTTACATCCCTGTGTCTGTTTTTATAACTGGCAATTTGTTCTTTTTAATCCTTCCCCCTTTTCACTTAGTCCCCCAAACCCTCCTCCCATATGGTGATTATTTGTTCTGTGTATCTATGACTTTGTATCACTTTTATTTTTTCATTTATTTTGGATTTTAGATATTCCATATAAATGAAATCATGTGATCTTTGTCTTTTTCTGACTTATTTTACTTAACATAATACCCTCTGGATCCATCCATGCTGTTTCAAATGGTAAGACTTCATTTGTTTTAAGGGCTGAGTAACATTCCATTGTGTATATGTAGCACTTCTTTGTCCATTTGTCTAACAATGGACATTTAGGTAACTTCCACATCTTGGCTATTGTAAATAATGCTGCAATGAACATCAGGACACATATATCTTTTTAGGTATATCTTATTGATGATACTATTACAGTTGTCCCATTTTTCTCCTTTATCCCCCTCTGCCATGCACCCCACCTCTCACCTGCATTACGCCCCTCCCCAAAGTTCATGTCCATGGGATGTATGTATAAGTCATTTGGCTTCTCCATTTCCTATACCATTCTTGACCTTCCCCTGTCTATTCTGTACCTACCAGTTATGCTTATTCCCTGTACCTTTAACCCTATTATCTCCCCTACCGCTCACAATTGAACTCCATTTCCTCAATTCTGTTTCTGTTTTAGTTTGCTTAGTTTGTTTTTGTTTTTTGTTTTTTTTTAGGTTCAGTTGTTGATATTTGTGAGTGTGTTGTCATTTTACTGTTCATAGTTTTAATCACCTTCTTTTTCTTAGATAAGTTCCTTTAACATTTCAGACAACAAGGGCTTAGTGATGATGAACTCCTTTTATTTGACCTTATTTGGGAAGCACTTTATTTGCCTTTCCATTCTAAAGGATAGCTGTGCTGGATAAAGTAATCTTGGATGTAGGTCTTTGTCTTTCATGACTTTGAATACTTCTTTCCAGCCCTTTCTTGCCTGTAAGGTTTCTTTTGAGATATCAGTTAATAGTTTTATGGGAACTTCTTTGTAGGTAACTCTCCTTTCCTCTTGCTGCTTTTAGGATTCTCTCCTTATTTTTAACCTTGGCTAATGTAATTATGATGTGTCTTGGTGTGTGCTTCCTTGGGTTCAACTTCTTTGGGATTCTCTGAGCTTCCTGGGCTTGTATGTCTATTTCCTTGTCAGATTGGGGAAGTATTCTTCACTACACTTGATCTTAGCCAAAAGGCCGAGAAGCGATGGGAAGTATTCTTTCATTATATTTTCAAATAAGTTTTCAATTTCCTGATCTTCAGCCCCTCCTTCTGACACCCTTATGATTCAGATGCTGGAACATTTAAAATTTTCCTGGAAGTTGCTAAGTGTCCTCATAGTTTCAAATTTTTGTTTCTTAATTTTATTCTGGTTGAATATTTATTTCTTCCTTCTGTTTCCAAATTGTTGATTTGAGTCCTGATTTCCTTTCCCTCACTGTTGGTTTCCTGTACATTTTTATTTACTTCATTTTGCATAGCCTTCACTTCTTTAATTTTGTATCCATACTCAGTCATTTCGGTGAGCAACCTGATTGCCAGTATTCTGAACTCTGCACCTGAAAGGCTGGCTATTTCCTCATTGCTTAGCTCTATTTTTGGAATTTTGAGCTGTTCTTTCATTTGGGCCATACTTCTTTGTCTGAGTGCACCAGTTATGTTATAAGGGGCAAAGTCAGGCAGGAGCAACCCATGTCACTGTGTTGTGGTGCTGTATGTGGGGGAGGAGTCAGAGAGGGAACAATGCTGCTTGCTTGGCTCTTGCCCCACTTTCAGTCATTTCCCCCATTATCCACAAGCAAATTGGGCCCTTCTGGTGCTAATTCCTGGGTGGCTGGGTTTGTGTACATTCTAGGACCCCATGGGTCTTTTCAAAAGACTCTCTTGTGAGAGTCAGAGTTTTTCCCTCTTCTGCAATCCTGACAGGTTTTTAAAGCCAGATGTTTTGAGGCTTTATTTCCCTGAGCTGGAACCTTGAGTTGTGTGGTCTGTGTTGCTCCCCAATTATTCCTCCTAGTTTATCCACACTTGAATGTGAGATATCCTAGTCTGTCAGCGACTGCCTGGACCACCTGTTCCACCAGCCACTGCCTTGATGCATGTCCTCTCCACCCTGGCTGCTTGTGTCCATCCCTCCTACCAGTCAGGATGAATGTTTCTTTTTTAATTACTTGGTTGTCACTTCCATACAATTTGTTTTTCTGGCAGTTCTGGTTGTTTTCTGTTTTTAAGTTGGTTGTTGTCCTTCTTTTGGTTGTACGAGTAAGCAATGCACATCTACCTATGCTTCCATTTTGGCCGGAAGTCTCTATTTTTTGGATTAGTGTTTTGAAATTCTTTGGATATATTCCCAGAAATGGAATCACTGGATCATAAGGCAGTTCTATTTTTAATTTTTTGCAATAACTCCATACTGCATTCCACAGTGTCTACTAGTCTACATTCCCACCAATGGTACATGAGGATTCTCTTTTCTCCACATCTTCATAAACACTTATTGTTTATTGATTTATTGATGGTAGTCATTTTGACAGGTGTGAGGTGATTAGTGATGTTGAGCATCTATCTCATCATTTATCTATTATCCAGCTGTATGTTCTCTTTGGAGAAATGTCTATTTAGGTCATTTGCCAATTAATTTTTAGTTGTATGATTTTCTTATACACTTACCCATTACTAGACGTATCATTGACAAATATCTTCTCCCATTCAGTAGGTTACCTTTTCATTTTGTTGATGGTGTTCTTTGTTGTGCAAAAAAAAATTAGTGTGATGTAGCCCTATTTATTTATTTATTCTCTTGTTTCCCTTGCCTGGGGGAATATAGCTAAAAATATTACTGAAAGTGATGTTAAAGACTTTTCTGCCTCTTTTCTTCTTGAAGTTTTATTATTTGGGGTCTCACATTTGAGTCTTTAATTTATTTTCAGTTTATTTTCATATATGGTGCAAGATAGTGGTCCAGTTTCATTCTTTTGCGTGTATCTGTCCAGTTTTCCCAACACCACTTATTTTTAAAAAGATTTTATTTAGTTGGTTTAGGGAGAGAAAAAAGGAGATGAGATAGTGAGGGAAAGAAACATCAATACGTGGTTTCCTCTATCACGCCCGTAACCAGGGACCTAGCTCACAACCTAGGCATGTACCCTGACTGGGAATTATACCAGCAACTCTTTGGTTAACAGGCAAGCACTGAATCCACTGAGCCACACCTGCCAGGGCCCCAATACCACTTTGAAGAGACTGTCTTTACCCCATTGTATATTCTTTGGGAGGGCTCTGTATTTTTGTGAACATTAACTCTGGGAACTTTAGCTACTTCTAACAGTGAATATCAGAGACAAATTCCCTTGTGTTTTTGATGGGGGGTGAGAAGATAATCATTTTGAAATATGACAGAGCATTTTATTTTTCTTAAAATTACCTGCCCTAAATAGAAATTATTTTCTTAGGGCCTGAATCATTGTTTTTCTTCAAAGACTAACCAACCAGAGGGAAGTGAAATATGCAACTCCACTCTCATCTAGCCTTCCTTACAAGGAAATGGAAGCACCCAATTCCAGCCCTCTGTAGTCAAGTCTGTGCCACCTAAGCTTGAAAACAATGGAGAATGACTTGTGAAGTTCACAATGTAGAGGCACAGGTTCACTAAAAAAAAGGAAATCTATTTATAGAACTATAGAACCCTTGAACTCCTCCTGCAACTTACCACTGAGTTACTAAAGGACTATTAACAACAGTTCCTTTTGCTCAATACATCATGTATACCTATCAAAGAAAATGAAAAAGTAGCAGAACAAGACAGTTATGGCAAGGATGTTGGATTTTCCAGACTGGGAATTTAAAACAACTATGATTAATACACTAAAGTTTCTAGTGTATGAAGTAGATAACATGCACAAACAGATGTACAATGTAATCAGAGAGAAGAAATATGAAGAAGAAGTTAAAAAGAAATTGTATAGATAAAATATGCAGCAGTGAAGAATGCCTTTGTTAGGCACATTGGTAGACAGGGTACAGCTAATGAGAGAATCACTGAGCTTGAATATCTTACAATGGAAACTTTCAAAATGGAAAAGCAAAGATTTAAAAGACCAACATATAAAGAGCAAGATATCTAAGAACTGTGGGGAAACCACACAAGGTGTAGTGTGAATACCAGAAAGAGAAAAAAGAAGGTGACAAAAAATATTTGAAGCAATAATGACCAAGAATTTTCCCAAATTAATTACACACAACAAATCACAGATCCAGGAAGCTCAAAGAACATTAAGCAGGATAAACAATGAAAACAAAACCATACCTAAATATATTATATTAAATCTGAAAAAGTCAGAGATAAAAGAAATCTTGAAAAAAGACAGAGTGTGGGGGGAAGGATACCTTATCTATAGAGAAACAAAGATATGAATTGCATCTGACTTTTCTAAAGCAATGCAATCAAGAGTGTGGAGTGAAATACTTAAAGTGGTAAGAGAAAAACACACTAACCTAGAATTATGTATCCTGTGAAATTATTCTTCAAATATGATGAAGAAATAAAGACATTTTTATACAAATAAAAATTGAGGAAGTTTCTTGTCTGTTAACTTGCATTGTAAGAAATCTTAGAAGAAGTTATTCATATATAAAAATAATATAAGTCAGAAACTCAGATATACCTAAGAAAGGAAGTGTATGGGAGAAGGAATTGGTGAATGCAATATAAAAACATTTAATGTTTTTATTATTTAAAAAATATATTTCATTGATTATGCTATTGCAGTTATCCCATTTAGCACCTTTATTCCTCTCCATCCAGCACTCTCCATCCAAGCAGCATTACCCTCCTTAGTTCTTGTACATGGGTCATACATATAAGTTCTTTGACTTTTCCATTTCCTATACTATTCTTAACCTCCCCCTGTCTATTTTGTACCTATCCACTATGCTTCTTATTTCCTGTAGCATCCCTCCCATTCTTCCCCTTCCCTTTCCCACTAATAACCCACCATATGATCTCCATTTTTGTGATTCTGTTCCTGATCTAGTTGTTTGCTTAATTTGTTTTTCTTTTTCTTTTTTAGGTTCACTTCTTACTTGTGAGTTTGTTGTTATTTTATTATTCATAGTTTTGATCTTCTTTTTTTAGATAAGTCTCTTTGACATTTCATATCATAAGGGCTTGGTGATGATGAACTCCTTTAACTCGACCTTATCTAGGAAGCACTTTATCTGCTCCTCCATTTTAGAGGATATCTTTGCTGGATACAATAATCTTGGATGTGGGTCCTTGCCTTTCATGACTTTGAATACTTCTATTCAACCCTTTCTTGCCTGCAAGGTTTCTTTTGAGAAATCAGCTGATAGCCTAATGGAAACTCCTTTGTAGGCAATTCTCTCTTTTTCTCTGGATGCTTTTAAAATTCTCTCTTTATTTATTTTTATTTTTTTGTGTTTTATTTTATTTTTTAAATTTAACTCTTGTTCAAGTACAGTTTTCTTTCTTGTATTCCCAGCCCTGCTCCCCCCCAGTGCTCCCCACCTCCCTCCCATCTCTGCCCCCCACCTTAGTTATTGTCCATGTGTCCTTTATACTTGTTCATATGAGTCCTTCCCCTTTTCCTCTGTGATTCTCTCCCCTCCAGATCCTGTCAGCACGTTCTGTATTTCAGTGTCTTTGGTTACGTTTTGCTTGCTTTTTTGTTTTGTTGTTTAGATTCCTGTTAAAGGTGAGATCATATGGTATTTGTCTTTCACTGCCTGTCTTATTTCGCTCAGCATAATGCTTTCCAGTTCCATCCATGATGTTGCAAAGGGTAGGAGCTCCTTCTTCCTTTCTGCAGCATAGAATTCCATTGTGTAAACATACCATAGTTTTTTGATCCAGTCATTGACCGATGGGCATTTAGGTTGCTTCCAACTCTTGGCTATCGTAAATTGTGCTGCTATGAACATCGGGGTGCAGAGGTTCTTTTGAATTGGTGTTTCAGGGTTCTTAGGATATACTCCTATCAGTGGCATTGCTGGGTCAAAAGGCACGTCCATTTTTAGTTTTCTTAGAAAATTTCATACTGCTTTCCATAGTGGTTGTACCAGTCTGCAATCCCACCAACAGTGAACTAGAGTCCCCTTTTCCCCACAACCTCTCCAACACTTGTTGTTTGTTTCTTTGTTCATGGTAGCCATTCTGACTGGTGTTAAGTGGTATCTCATTGTGGTTTTGATTTGCATCTCTCTGATAGCTAGTGATATAGAGCATTGGTGGGAAAATCTCAGATATTCCATGCAGCAACATTTTTACTGATATGTCCCCTAGAACAAGGGACATAACGGAAAGGATAAACAAATGGGATCTCATCAAACTTAAAAGCTTCTGCGTGGCCAAGGAAAACAGTATCAAGATAAAAATAGAAGCAACAGTTTGGGAAAACATATTTGCCAATGACACCTCAGATAAAGGTTTAATCTCCAAAATATACAAAGAACTCACACGACTCTACTCAAAGAAGACAAGCAACCCAATTAAAAAATGGGCAAAGGACTTGAACAGACACTTTGCCAAGGAGGACATAGAGAGGATCCAGAGACACATGAAGAGATGCTCAATAAAATTCTCTCTTTATTTTTAATTCTGCATAATACAATTGTGATGTGCCTTGGTGTGTGCTTCTGGGGGTCCAACGTCTTTGGGACTCAGCTTCCTGTATATCCTGGAAGTCTATTTCCTTTTCTAAATTAGGGAAGTTCTCCTCCATTATTTTTCTAAGCAAGTTTTCAATTTCTTGCTCTTCCTCTTCTCCTTCTGGCACCCTTGTAATTTTAATGTTGAAATCTTTAAAGTTGTTCTGGAGGTTCCTAACTCTCTCCTCATTTTTTAAAATTCTTGTTTCTTCATTCTGTTCTAGTTGAATATTTATTTCTTCCTTCTCCTCCAAATAGTTGATTAGAGTCCCAGTTTCCTTCCCTTGACTGTTGGTTTCCTGTTCATTGTCCTTCATTTCACTTTGCATAGCCTTCACTTCGTCCTCAATTTTGAAACCATACTCAACCATTTCTGTGAGCATCCTAATTACCTGTGTTTTAAAGTGTGCATGTGATAGGTTGGCTATCTGTTCATTACTTGGCTGTATTTTTTCTGAAGCTTTAATTTTTTCTTTCATTTAGACTTTTTCTTTTTGTCTTGGAATGCCTATTATGTAGTAAGGGGTAGAGCCTTAGGTATTCACTAGAGCAACACAAACACCCCTGACTATGTTGTAGTGCTGTATGTGGGGTAAGGGTCTAAGAGGGAACAATTCTGCTTGCTTGGCTCTTTGTGGGCTGTCAGTCACTTCCTCCACTACCCACAGAAAATTGAGCCTCTCTGGTGCTGATTTCCATGTAGGTGGATTTGCATATATTCTAGGACCCTGTGGGTCTCTCCAATGAACTCTTCTATGAGGCTTGGAGTTCCTCATCTGATGACATACCCACAAGTTTCTTCAGTCAGGAGTTTTTAGGCTTTTTTTCACCTGTGCTGGAACCCTGGATAGTGTGGTCTGTCTCACTCCCCAGATGTTCCTCCTGATTTTCCCACATGCAAATGTGGGACTGCCCAGTCCACCAGCCACCACCTTGCCAGCCCTAGGCCTTCAGCCACTGCCTTACCATGAGTCCTTTCTGCCTGGCTGCCTGTCTCCACCCCTCCTACTGGTCTGGATGATTGTTTCTTTTTTAACTCCTTGCATGTAAGACTTCCATAGAGTTCAATTTTCTGGAATTTCTGGTTGTTATTTTGTTTTTTAGCTTCTTGTTTTCCTTCTTTTGGTTGTATGAGGATACAAAGTGTACTCACATCTCCATTTTGGCCAGAAGACCTGGTGTTTCTATTCTTAATTAATCTGAATGATAATAGTTCAAAATAATAATAGCAAAAATGTATCTGATTATGATACTTATGTATTACTATACATTATGTATGCTTATCTATAACTGAAAAATTACAGAAATGATACAAGAAATGTGGTGGAGGAATTAGCAATATTTTGTTATAATGTACTTAAATTATCTGTGAAGTAGCATAGTGTTGCTTCAAAGTTGTCTTAGATTAGTTTTAAACATATTTTATAAATTCTAGGGCATCCACTAAAATATAAGAAAAATGTATAACTGATATAATAGAAAGGACAGAAAATAAAATCATTTATAATATGCAATTAAAGAAACAATAGGCAGAAAAAGAGTTGAAGAAAAAGATAGAAAAAAGAACAAAGTCAACAAATTTAAACAATAACAAACACTGTCCAAAGATATTAATCCAAAATATCAATTATCACTTTAAATGTAAATTATCTAAACACACCAAATAAAAGACAGACATTATCAGTGTTGATATAAAACAGCTGATTTCGTCACTCTTTTTTAACATACCAGAAACCCTAGCTAATGCAATAAGACAAGTAAAGGAAGTAAAAATGTATCCAGATTGGGAAGAAATAAACTGTCTTTATTTATAAATAACATATTTATATAAAATATGAAAGAGTCTACAAAAATATTCCTAAACTAAAAAAGTCAGTCACTTTCTTATATACTAGCAACAAACAATTGTAATTAAAAATCAAGCCCACAAAGTCATTTACATTAGCACCCTTAAAATGAAGCATTCATACTTAACAATAAATGTAGCAAAAATGCACAAGATTTATATGAGAAAAACTACAGAACTCTTATGAAAAAAATCAAAGAACTAAATAAGTGGAGAGATATTCCATGATCATGGTTAGGAAGACTCATAAATGATTAGATGTCAGTTCTTCCAAAACTAATCTGTAGATTCAGTGCAAACACAACCAAAACCCCACCAAGTTATTTTGTGGACATTGATAAACCGATTCTAAAATTTAGCCCTGGCTAGTGTAGCTCAATAGATTGAGCGTGGGCCTGCAAACCAAAGGATCATGGTCCAATTCCCAGTCAGGGTACATGCCTGGGATGCAGGCCAGTTCCCAGCAGGGGACACAAGAGAGACAACCATACATTGATATTTCTCTCCATTTCTCCTTCCCCTTCCCCTCTAAAGATAAATAAATAAAATCTTAAAAAAATAAAAATAAAATTTACATGGAGGAAAAATGTCTAAAATAGCCAACGTTATATTGAAGAACAAAAACAAAGAAGGCTGATATTGCCCAATGTGAAGACTTCATATAAGACTATAGTAATAAAAAGTGTCATATTAATAAAACCAAGGGGGGTGGAAGCAAGGGAAGGAGGTTGGGATGGCTGGGGTTGGGGGGGATGGTGGGGAGTAAATGAAGACAACAGTAATTGAACAACAAAATAAAATAAAATGTCATACTAGTGAAGGCATAGACCAAGAAAAATTAGAACAAAACATGGAAGTCTAGAAATAGACTCACGTTCATATAGTTAACTGACATTTAACAAATGGGCAAAGGCAATGCAATGGAAGAAAGATAGTCTTCTCATTTTTTAATTATATTTTATTGATTAAGGTATTACAATATTCCCAGCATTCCCAATATTCCCTTTGCCCCACTCCAAACAGCACTCCTCACTCCCTCATGTAGCAGCCACAACTTTGTTTATGTCTATTGGTCATGTGTATAAGTTCTTTGTCTACTGAATTTCCTCTACTGTACTTCACACCTCCATGGCTATTCTGTAACTGTCCATTTGTTCTTCTTGATCTGCTTACCTCTTCATCCATTGCCCCATGCCCCCCTCCCATTTGGCAACCATCAAAATGCTTTCCATATCCATGATTCTGCCTCTCTTATTCTTGTTTAATTAGATTTTTAGATTCAGTTATTGATAGATATATTTATTGCCACTTTATTGTTCATAGTTTTGATTTTTTTCTTTTTCTTAAATAAGTCCCTTTAACATTTTATATGATATTGGCTTGGAGATGCTGAACTCCTTTAGTTTTCCCTTGTCTGGGAAGCTCTTTATTTTCCCTTTGATTCTAAATAATAGATTTCCTGTGTAGAGTGATCTTGGCTGTAGGTCCTTGCTTTTCACAACTTTGAATATTTCTTGCCAATACCTTCTAGCCTCCACAGTTTCTTTTGAGTAATTGGCTGACATTCTTATGGAGGCTCCCCTAGTAGATGACTAACTGCTTTCCTCTCATTGCTTTTAATATTTTCTCTTTATCTTGAACCTTGGCATTTTAATTATGATATGTCTTGGAGTTGGACTTTTTGCATCCTTCATGCTTCCTGGACTTGTATGTCTATTTCCTTTACCAGATAGAAGTTTTCTTTCACTATTTTTTTCAAATAGATTTCAATTTTATGCTTTTTCTGTTCTCCTTCTAGCACCAAAAGAAAGATGCAAATGTTGGATTGCTTAAAGTTGTCCCTGAGGCTCCTTATACTATCTTTTTTTGACATTCTCTTCTTTTCTTGTTGTTCTAATTTTTTTGCTTCCTTATGTTCCATACCATTGATATGATTCTTGGCTTCATCCACCTTACTGTTGTTTCTAAATAAATCATTCTTTATTTTAATTAGTATTTCCTTTGTTTCTGACTGTTTTTATGCTATTGAGGTCCTCATTAAATTCTTTGAGCATCCTTATCATCAGTGTTTTGAACTCTGCATCCGATAGTCTTATTTTTTTAAAGATTTATTTATTTATTTATCTTTAAAGGGGAAGGGAAGGAGAAAGGGAGAGAAATGTTTGTATGGTTGCCTCTCATGAGTCCCCTGCTGGGAACTGGCCTGCAACCCAGGCATGTGCCCTGACTGGGAATCAAACCATGATTGTTTGGTTTGCAGGCCCACGCTCAATCCACTGAGCTATGCCAGCCAGGGCCGATAGTCTTATTTTTATTTTGTTTAGTTATTTTATTAGAGTTTTGATCTTCTCTTTCATTGGGCCATGTTTCTTTTTCTCCTCATTTTGGCAGCCTCCCTGTGTTTGTTTCTATGTATTAGGTAGTGCTGCTATAACTCCCTGTCTTAGTAGCATGATTTAATGCAGGAGGTGTCCTGTAAGGTCCAGTGACACAGCCTCCCTTATCACCCAACGTGGGTACTCAAGGTACACTCCCTGTGTGAACCAAGTATACCCTTCTCATGTAGTTGAGCCTTGAGTGCTGTTGGCAGGTCCATGGGTGGGATTTACCCAGGCCAGTCCACTGCAAGGAATGGCTGTGACCACTGACCACCAACTTCTGCATTCTGTGGAGGATCATCTATGTAGGAATAGGATGGTGGTGCTCCTTCATGGCCTGTATTTGTGTACTGAGTGTTCAGGCTCTGGAGTTTTCAGGGTGGTGCAGGCCAAGTTCAGTCCCCAACTGTATTCTGCCCAGGGCCATCCTGTATGAGGTACAAAAGAATCTGCAGATGTCTGCTACTTGTTCTGGGTTTGGATGTTCCTAGGCAAAGTCAAGCTATGAACTTCAGCTCATTGTTGTTAGACCTGGGGCCACTTAGTAAGGGGTACAGGGCCTGTGGACTCACTGAGGCAGGCTTTTGATTGTTTGAGGGAATGTAGGTGGTTGTGAAGCATGAGCCAAAACCAGCCATTCATTTGGAAAAGCCACTATTAACAGCTTGGGTAGTACCATTGTTGGGTGGAGGGGAGCCTCAGGGGATGTCTGGAGCAGGAAAAATAGTGTTAACCCGATTGATGGTGTCTCAGATATGGCACCTACCTAACAGCTCAGTGAATCTGTAGGGGAAGGATACATAAAAGAAAAAATTATCTCTGCCTGCCTTTCTGTTTGGGAGAAAGCTGTCCCCTAGTACTCTTGATGCCAGACACTTCAGTTCTTCTCTGTATGTCACTGGTGTTTTTCAAACTGCTATACCAGTGCTGGAGTTCAGAGGAGTGAGTCTGCATCAGTTTGTGTGTTGGTTCTTTATGGCAGGGGCCCTCAACCATCTGTTAGTAATTGGATCACACACAAGGAGGTATACTGTGGGCAAGCAAGTGAAGCTTCATCTGTATTTAAAAAGGCTCCCCATCAATCACATTACCTCCTGAGGTTTATCTCCTGTCAGATCATTAGATTCTCATAGGAATGTGAACCCTATTGTGAACTGTGCTTGTGAGCAATCTATGCTGTGCACACCTTATGAGAATCTAATGCCTGATGATCTGAGGTAATGCTGAGACAATGATGCTAGCTCTGGGGAGTGCCTGCAAGTAAAGATCATTATTAGCAAAAAGGTTTGACTGCATAAAGACCATAGTAAATCACTTGCTTACAGACACATATCAAAACATTATCAGTGAGTGACAAGTGATGAACTGTATCTGGTGGCAGGGTATAAAGCAATCACCCCTGACCCCCAGTACATAGAAAAATTGTTTTCCATGAAACCAGTCCCTAGTGCTAAAAATGTTGGGAACTACTGCTTTAAGAGGAACTGCTTGGGACTCCAGAAGTTTCTTCCATCAACTCAATCTTCACTGCTTTTTGCAGTCAGAAGTTATGGGGACTTACCTTCCTAGCACTGGAAATCTGGGTTTGGGGCTATGTGTGGAGCTGGGACTCCTTGCTCCTGAGATATCTCTTCTGAATTTTTATCCACTACACATTGGTATGAAATCAGCCTGGTACGTGTCTCTGTGTCTCCAGCCCTCTTACCAGTCTAGATGGATTTGGTTTCTTTAATTCTGTAGTTGTCAGACTTCCATTCAACTTGATTTCTGATGGTTCTGAATGATAGTTGTTCTATAGTTTAGTTGTAATTTTGATGTGGTTGTGCAAGGAGATGAGCTGTGTTTACTTATGCCTCCATTATACTCTTTTCAACAAATGGTACTGGACCAACTAAACATCCACATATGAATATATTAATCTAGACACAGATTATACACACATTACAAAAAATAACTCAAAATGGTTCATAGACCTACATGTAAAATTAAAGACTGTAAAACACCAAAAATATAACAGGATAAAACCTAGATGACCTGAGTTTGGTGATAGCTTTTTTGTATACAATATCAACAAACATTAAATCCAGTCAACAATGGCCGTATTCAGTTTGCGCCAACACACCAACTGTAAGATCAAAAGTATGATTCATGAAAGAAACAACTGAGAAGTTGGAAGATGGTGCTGAGGTAGGTGGGAATGGGACACACTTCCCCCTGCACACAGGTGGAACACCCAGCCGATCTTCTGAGGAACAGAGGGAATAGCCAACCAAATCCCATCATGTATGAAGTTTGGAGGCCAAAACTGTAGAGGATATTCAAAACCAAATAGTAAGGAGATTGTGTTGGTAGGGTAAGGTCTCTGGGATCAGCACAGGGACCAAGCTGCTGTGATCCTCACCCCGGCACCTGTCACATGATCCTTGGATGAGAGCCAAATCAAGTTTCCTCCCAAAACAAATGGAGGACAGGAAGGCACCAGGATGGACCTGGATATTTGAAGTTGCTGGAGGGAATGAAGATGAAATGCTAAAAACGCAGAGGAAGCATTCACGTGCAAAGACTGAATGCCAGCTAGGTCATTACTAGAGAAATTGGGGAGCCAGGTGACACGTGGAGAAGGGAGAAGAGCTGAGTCATGACAGACCCTGACCTGGACAGTCTCCAGGCTGGTTAGAAAGTTGGGCTATATGAAAAGCTGGGCACTTGTTAAGAACAGCAGGCTTAAACAAGAGGTTTTTATTTTATAAAATGTTTTCAGCTACTGTTTAAGGAACTCTCACACAGCTGCTGGTCCCCTGCTGCCACAGCCACTGCTGCTGTCCTACCTTGCCACTGCCACTGCTGCCGAATACCCTGCTGCCACCAAGGCCATGACCCCAGCAACTTCCACCACCATAACTGCCCCTTGCCACTGCCACAACCACTGCAGTCACCACCTCCCTGAGGCTGCCATGCCAGCCACCGCAGTGTCGCTGGCTTGCTAATAGCAAGGAGGAGGTACCCTACATGAATTGTTCAGAGGAGGCAGCAGGGCTCAGGGAGTTAGTAGTCCCCAGAAGGACTCAACTCAGTGGGAGAGCTGAACTACCCTGAGAAACTTTGAGAGTACCCAGCACCTAAAACAGCAAAGAGGGAAAAGGTGGTGTGTGGCTTGTCCATAATTAGTGCACTGCATGCATGCACAACTTGTGGATTAAAGGCACTGGCCAGGAGCAGAAGGACAGTGGGGGCCTGGCACTGGGATGGAGGCTGGACAACTTTGAAGATTTCAGCCCATACCTGGCCCCTATCCTTGCAAAACCATAGGAATGGAAAGAAGCGAAGCCTAATCCCTCTCAGCCTGCAGCATCCAGGAAGACTAGCAGAACTTGCTTGGTGGGTTTAAAGTAAGCAGGATCCTTTTTTTCCCGCTCCCCTAAGTGAGACAATAAGACCTGGAGCTGTGAAAGTCCAGAGACAGATCCAAAGAAGGATCATAAGTCTAACCACAGAAACTGAGAAACAGAAAAATTTCACTTTGCTGCCTTAGAGAACTTGCATGTTATTGTTTATTTGCATTATTATTTTTCATTATTTTTACTTCTTTTATTTTATTAGTTATTTTGTATTTCTCTTCTTTTTATTTAATTTTCTTTGTTTAATTGCATTGTTTGGTTCCCCTTATTCTTTCTTTCATACAGTGATTTAATTTTCCTTCTTTCACTTCATTTGTGTTCCAATAGCACACTACTCTTGGTCATGAAATTCCTATTCTTGGTATTCAGATCATATAGTCCTTGTCATATTATTGTTGTTACAGTATTAAGTACTACACAGCATGCCCTTGATCTTACCCCATTTCACTATCTTATTCAGCTTTATTACTATTGTGTATAGCACTATTCTCTCTCATAGTACACTTACTTTCTGTCCTTTACTATCAGTATATCCCATAATATGACCTCCTACAAGTGTTCTGTCTTCTGGATTCAACTCACAAGCCATCCCTCTTCTAACAAGAGTCTTACCTCTTTCTACCCTTTCTAAAAAGTGGCTAGTTGGTTGAAATATCATGGTTAATGCTATACTTATCCAAGAAATCTCCTATCTCTTCTCTATGTGCTGGTATTTTAAATCCCATAGAATACTCTCCTGCTGCCTTAATCCATTTTGCCTTCCCCCTGCAATTGATCAAATACAAGAATAGGTGGGAGCTGTGAACATCAATGTACCTCCTGGAAGAGAGAACCTACCAACAAAGGAATTACTAAAAGATAATAAAGGAAGAAGGTAGAGGAACAAGTAGAAACCACACTAACCTCCTCCCATGATCAGTCTAGAATTACAACTAAACTATGGAGAAATTACCCAGAACAAACAACTGAACAATAGTGAGAGAAAAGCCTTATAACCTCAGACAGATGAAAGTATGGGCTTTGACACAACCTGTCTGCATCTGCAAAGCAGCATACAGGACAAGGTGGGCAAAGTGACCCTCAGTCAACCAGCTGGAGGAAAGTACCCACAAAAGAAAGACCCAACAACAATCAAAACTCAAATACATCCAGAGAGCCAACATAAATGGCATCCCAAGCAGCAACTTCTGGAGATCAAAGACACTGCACCACCAAATCTCACAGGTTTCCTACCACAGAAGTTCATAACACAAACTCAGAGAGTCAGAACAAATCAATTGAAGAAGCAGAGGATAACAGAAAGTCTCATATGCAAGGGAAAAACAACAATGGTAAGAAAGGAGGAAGCCTCAGACAGAGTGCTAAATGAAATAAGGGCAAGTCAAATATCAGCTATTGAGCTCAAAGCAATGGTTATAAGAAAGTTCAATGAGTTCACTAAGAATTATGCAAAACTACATGAGAACTACAATGAACTCACTACAAACTTTACCAACATGGAAAAGGAAACAGAAAATATCAACAAGGGCCAAGAGGAAATGAATAATCCAATTTCTGAAATGAAAAACATGGTAGAAGGAATCTAAAGCAGGCTAGATGAAGCAGAAGATCAAATCAGTGAGCTGGAGTACAAAGTAGGGAAAAAAACACCCAGAAAGAGTAAGAAAAAGAAAACAGAATCAGAAGGAACACAGAAGTGTTAAGGGAAGTGCAAGAGAACAGGAAACCTAATAATATTTGTATAATAAGAATACCTGAAGGAAAAGAAGAGCAAGAGAGAGAAAACCTGTTTGAAAAAGTATTGATAGAATACTTCCCTAATTTGATGAGAGAAAAAGTCATACAAATCCAAGAAACACAAAGAATACCAGTCAAGAAGAACACAAAGAGGCCCACTTCAAGACACATCATAATTAACATGGCAAAACTGCAAGGCAAACAAAGAAGCTTAAAGGCAGCAAGGGAAAAACAGGAAGTAACATACATGTGAGGCCTAATAAGGCTAGCAGCTGACTTCTGAACAGAAATGTTGCAAGCCAGGAAGGAATGGCAACAAGTATTCCAAGTAATGAAAAACCAAGTCCCCCAACCAAGACTATCCAGAAAGGCTCTCAATTAAATTGAAAAAAAGAAATAAGAAGTTAAGAAGTTTCCCAGACAAAAGAAAGCAGAAAGAAAATGCATTCACCAAACATGCAGTGCAATGTATGCTAAAGGAACTGCTTTAATTAAAACAGTGAGAGAGGAACACAGGTATGAAGGAAGTAAAATAGCAATGAATAAGTACCAAGATCAATAATAACCTTAAATGTTAATAGATTAAAATCTCGAATAAAATATATGGAATAGCTGAGTGGATAATCATGACCCACACATATGCTGCCTACAAGAGACCCATCTCAGAACAAAAGACCTAGAGACCTAAAATGAAGGGTTGGAAAAAATAACCCATGCAAATGGACAGAAAAAAATCTGGTGAAACAATAGTCATATCAGACAAAACAGACTTCAAAAGAAGGACCATAAAAGGAGACCTGAAGGACAATTAATAATACTCAAGGGAAGAATCCATCAAAAAGAAATAAACATTACAAACATATATGCACCCAACCTTGGAACATGCAAATACATAAGAAAAATCTTGGAGGAATTCAAGAAAGATATTGTCAGCAACACAATTATACTAGAGAATTTTAACACCCCACTGTAAAAAATGGACAGATCTTCCAAACAAAATATCAACAAAGATATAGCGGCATTAAACAACATCCTAGATGAAATGGACCTAACTGATATATATAGAGCCCTTCATCCCAAGGAAGCAAAATACACACTCTTTTCAAATGCACATGAAACATTTTCAAAGATAGATAACATGATAGAACAGAAAACAAGCCTCAACAAATTCAAGAATATTAAAATTGTAGAAAACATTTTCTCAGACCACAAATGACTGAAACTAGAAACCAACCCCAAGGAAGAAGTAAAAAACACTCAAACTCATGGAGATTGAATAGTATACTATGAATGCTCAAGAATGAAATTAGGGAAGAAAGTAAAAAGTTTCTGGAAACAAATAAAAATGAACTCACAACAATCCAAAACTTATGGGACACAGTGAAGGCAGTCTTGAGAGAGAAGTTCATAGCAATACAGGCCTACCTAAAAAAGGTAGAAACATTTTCAAATAAACAACGTAACCCTATGCCTACAAGAACTCTAGGAACAACAACAAATACAACATGAAGCAAGTATAAGGAAGGAAATAATGAAGATCAGAGCATAATTGAACAACATAGAGACTAAAAACACAATTAAAAGGAACAATAAATCCAGGAGCTAGTTGATTCTTTGAAGATAAACAAAATTGGCAAGCTTTTAAGCAGGCTCATAAAAAAAAGGAGAGAGAACCCAAATTAAACAAAAAAAATGAAAGTGGAGACATTACACTGATACCACAGAAATAAAAAGTCTTGTAAGACATTACTTCAAAGAACCATATGCCAAGAAATTTGAAGATCTAGGTGAAATGGGCAAATTTCATGAAAAATACAATCTTCAAAAACTAAATGAAGAAGAAGGAGAAAGCCTGAGCAGACCAATAACAGCTGAAGAAACTGAGGCAGTAATTGAGGATGGACTATTCCAAAAAATCCAAGAAGATGGAAGACTCTCAAACCCTTTTTATGAAGCCAGCATCATCCTAATCCCAAAAGCAGATACAGACTCAACAAAGAAAGAAAACCACAGGACAATTCCACTGATGAACACAGACATTAAAATCCTCAAGAAAATATTTGCAAACCAGCAATACATTAAAAACGTCATGCAACATGATCAAGTGGGATTCATCTCAGAGATGCAAGTATGGTACAATATCCACAAATCAATAAATGCAATATACTATATGAACAACAGGAAAGACAACAATCACATGATTCTATCAATAGATGTGGAAAAAGAATTTGATAAGGTACAGCACCCATTTATGATAAAAAACTCAGCAAAGTGGGAATAGAGGGAGTGTTCCTCAACATAGTAAATGTCATATATGAGAAACCTATAGCCAACATCATAATCAATGGACAAAAACCAAAAGCCTTCCCACTAAGAGCAGGGAGAAATCAAGGATGTCTGCTTTCACCACTCCTATTCAACATAGTATTGGAAATCCTAGCCACAGCAATCAGACAAGAAAAATAAAGAAAAGTCACCCAATTTGGAAAGGAAGAATCAAAACTGTCATTGCAAATGAAATGATAGTCTACATAAAAAGTCCTTTAGACTCCACCAAAAAACTTACTGACCTAATAAGTGAATTTGGCAAAACAGTGGGACACAAAGTCAATGTTGAGAATTCGAAGGCATTTTTGTACCAAACAATGAAATATTAGAAACAGAAATCAGGAAGAAAAATCTCATTTGATATAGCAACAACAAAAATAAAGTACCTAGAAATGAACCTAACAAAAGAGGTAAAAAGATCTATACTCAGAAAACTACTTGGGGTGGGGCAGGCTGGGAATATAAGACAGAAAACTGTACTTGAACAAGAATTAAATTAAAAAGAAAACTACAGAAGACTGAAGAAAGAAATTAAGGAAGACACAAACAAACAAAAGCATGTACTGTGTTCATGGATTGGAAGAGTTAACATCATCAAAATGTCCATCCTACTCAAAGCAATTTATACATTCAATACAATCCCTATTAAAGTACCAATCACATATTTCACAGTTTTAGAACAAGTATTTCAAAAATGTATATGGAATCATAAAGACCCCAAATAGCCACATCAATTTTGAGAAAACAGAACAAAGTAAAGGGGATCACAATGCCTGGTATCAAACTATATTACAAGGCTACTATCATCAAAACAGCTTGGTACCGGCATAAGAATAGACGCATAGATCAATGGAACAGTATACAATGCCAAGAAATAAACCTAAGTCTATGTTGAATTAAATTTCAACAAAAGGGGCAGAAGCATGAAATGGAGTAAAAATAGCCTCTTCAACAAAAGGTGCTGGGAGAGCTGGACAGCTACATGAAAAAAAGTAAAACTCAATAACAAATTTATAACACAAATAAAAATAAATTCAAAGTGTATAAAAGACTTAAATATAAGTTGTGACTCCTTAAAAGTCTTACAGGAGAAAAAAGGCAGGAAAATATCACATATTCCATGCAGCAATATTTTCACTGATATGTCCTTTACAGCAAGGGATATAAAGGAAAGAATAAACAAATGGGATCTCATCAAAATAAGAAGCTTCCTCACGCCTAAAGAAAACAGCACTAAACTGAAAAGAGAACCAGTCATATGGGAAAACATATTTGCCAGTGATACTTCAGACAAGGGCTTGATTTCCAAAATACATAAAGATCTCACAACTCTAGTGCAGGAAGACACACAACCCAGTTCATCAATGGGCAAAAGGCCTGAACACACAATTCTCCAATGAGTACATACAGAGGGCCCATAGGCACATGAAAGGATGCTCAGCACCACTAGCCATCAGAGAGGTGCAAATTAAAACCACAATGAGATACCACTTTATACCAGTGAAAATGGGCATCATAAACAAATCAACAAACAAGTGTTAAAGAGGACGTGGAGAAAAGGGAACCCTAATGCACTGTTGGTGGGAATGAAGAGTGGTGCAGCTGCTGTGGAAAAACAGTATGGAACTTCCTCCAAAAACTAAAAATGGAACTTCCTTTTGTCCTGGCAATTTCACTGTTGGGATTATACTCTAATAATTCTGAAACACCAGTTCAAAAGAACCTATGTACCCTGATGTTCATAACAGCACAATTTTCAATAGCCAAGTGTTATAAAGAGCCTTAGTGCCTAGCAGTAAGTGAGTGGATTAAATACTGTTGTACATTTACATAATGGAATACTATGCAGCAGAATTAAAGAAGTTAATTCTTTCCTTCACAACAGTATGGATAGATCTGGAGAGCATTATACTAGATGAAATAAGGCAGGTATCGACAGAAAAATACCATATGATCCACTTGTAAGTACAAGTGGAACATAATCAACAAAACAAAGAAGCAAGCAAAATATAAACAGAAACGTTGAAATAAAGAACAAACTGATAGTATTCAGAGGGAAAGTGGGAGGGGATAATGGGGAAAAAAAAGAGGGACAGGTTATCAAGGAACATGTATAAAGGACACCTGTACAAAGCCGAAGAAGTATAGTATCGATGGTGGAATGTAGGGTTGGCTGCAGTGGGGAGGAGAAGTTGGGGGAAATGGAGACCACTGCACTTGAACAATAAAAAGAGTAAGACAATAAAAATTTTTAAAAAAACAGAAAAAAGTTGCTAAGAAGAAAAAAATATCTTGATTTAATTGTTTCTTTTAATGGCACTGAAGAAGACATTTCTTCAAAGATATTAAATTAATCAATACTTCTTTTTTTATTGTTTCTATTTTCACTTTATTTTTTTAAATATATTTTATTGATTATACCATTACAGTTGTTCTATTCCCCCCTTCAATCCCTTCCACCCACACCCTCCCTCCCCCACCATTCTGCCCCCCTTAGTTTATAACCACGTGTCTCGAGTTCTTTGGATTCTATATTTCTCCCACTATTCTCGCCCTCCCCCCTATCTATTTTCTACCTACCATCTATGCTATTTTCTGTGCCTTCTCCCCCCTTCTCCCCCTCCCACCCCCCTGTTTCTAACCCTCCATGTGTTCTTCATTTCTATGGTTCCACTCCTGATCTAGCTGTCCTCTTGGTTTGCTTTTGTTTTAGGTGTGGTTGTTAATAGCTGTGTGTTTGCTGTCCTTTCACTGTTAATATTTTTCATCTTCTTTTTCTTATATAAGTCCCTTTAGCATTTCATATAATAAGGGCTTGGTAATGATGAACTCCTTGAACTTGACCTTATCTGAGAAGCACTTTATCTGTCCTTCCATTCTAAATGAAAGCTTTGCTGGATAAAGCAATCTTGGCTGTAGGTCTTTGGATTTCATGACTTGGAATACTTCTTTCCAGCCCCTTCTTGCCTGTAAGGTCTCTTTTGAGAAATCCGCTGACAGTCTGATGGGTACTCCTTTGTAGGTGACTGTCCCCTTATCCCTTGCTGCTTCTAGGATTCTCTCCTTCATTTTGGTCTTGGCTAATGTAAT
>NW_028093004.1:42232-147431 GCF_014824575.4 Sturnira hondurensis
TGGTACATTTACACAATGGAATTCTATGCTGCAGAAAGGAAGAAGGAACTACTACCCTTTGCAACATCATGGATGGAACTGGAAAGCATTATGCTGAGCGAAATAAGCCAGGCGGTGAAAGACAAATATCATATGATCTCACCATTAACAGGAATCTAAACAAACCAAACAAGCAAGCAAAATACAACCAATGACACTCAAATATGGAAGAGGCTGTCAGGGCCCAGAGGGGAGAGGGGAGAGAATCATAGGGGAAAAGGGAATGGACTCACATGAACAAGTATAAAAGACACATGGACAATAACTAAGGGTGGGGGGTGGAAAGGGGAGGGAGGCAGGGAGCATGGGGTGGGGGGCGGGCAGGGTTGGGATTATAAGACAGAAACCTGTACTTGAACAAGAATTAAATAAAAATTATATTAAAAAAAAAGAAAAAGTGATCACTATCATAATATTTCAAGTTTAATAATTTCCAATGTTCTACAGTCATTAGCCCTACTTTTTAATTTTTTAAATTAAATTTATTGGGGTGACATTGGTTAATAAAATTATATATGTTTCAAGTGTACAATTCTATGCTAAATCATCTGTATGTTGCATTGTATGACCTTAATCCAAGGTCAAATTCAAACTGTTTTGACCTTTCCCCTTAAAATGTTTTAAAAGACATTTAAATGTGAGAGACCAGTTTTATATAAAAAGCAATGTAGTCCATTATTCCACCTTACATGTGTAAGATTTCCAACAATATGGAGAAGATTACAATAGGAAATATATGTTAATTCACAAAGAATATCATATATTTTCCTTACTGAGAGAGTAAACATCTATCCTAAATCAACAACTAACATCGTATGTGTTAGTAAATAACATAAATGTATTACCATTCAAATCAGAAACAAGGTAAGAAGAACTGCTGTCATCGTTATGATTTATTTATTTATTTATTTATTTAGGTTTCCTAACCAGTTCAATAAAACAGGTAACAGAAATTATATGTGTCACTACTGGAAAACATGAGACACAATATCTGAAAATTTGATGATTCCCTAACACAAGAGAATATAAATTAAATACATTTAAAATGAATATCTTAGTGTTTACAAGTTTTCCTAAACACATCAGTAACCAGTTATTAAAAACAGTGAAAAGGTTATTTGCTGTAATATCAAAACACTAAAAATATCTAAGAATAATCTCAGCAATGAGTGTGCAGGACCTATATGGAAAAAAAATTATAAGACATTACAAAAACCACTTGATAAATGAGTGAGAACATAAAACATTTCAAGTTTTTAAAGTCCTCTGAAATTAATGCATGGTTTTAATAACATTTACAGTAAAAATCTCAGAGATTATTTTTATACTTTGGTGATTTTATACTTCATTCTAAAGAAAATATAGGTAGGAAAGCATGTATATCGTGAAAAGAAAACTAATGGGAACTCTCTCTAGCAAATTATAGAAACTGGTTCAAAAACTACAATAGCTAAAATAGTATGGTGTCCAGTACACAGACATTTTTTTTGAAAAAACAAACAAATAAATATAATAAGATATAGAGCCCTAAAGTTGTGATATAGAGCTTAGTATGTTTCAACACAAGTTCAGGTATGGACTTTTTGGACCTCTGTTAGCACAGTGGTGAAAAGATTTGTGTTGTGGCAGCTGTTGCTTTCCTGCTGGGCTCCTGGATTATTTTGAAGGGAACACTACCAGAAAGTAGAGTCCTTGACAGTCTGTAAGCTCCTAGGAAAAGTTACTGGGCACATTTTTCATAGTCAAGGATTTCTTCTAAAGCTTCCTTCTCCTTCTTTAGTGAATATATATGCAACAAGGGTTGAATTGCTCATTTTGGCAGATAGCCTGAAATATTTAGAAGGTTAGCAGTAACACTGGATTTCCTTTCTGTAGCTTTCATGTTATAATGAAAATATTTTACTATTTCTACCTTCTGATCTAAAGAATATTATGGAAGATTTTACTTCCTTGGAGTAGTTACTACAATTAGCACATCTATTAATGTAGCATCATAGTCATCTATTGGCAAGCTTCATTTTAAAAATAAAGTAGCCAAATGTGTCCAATTTCAGATCCTTTGCTTTAATCTACAGTGTATACAGGACCTGACATATACCTTCAAAAATTGATTTACATTATATGAAATTATGTCTGTATAGGAAAAGGCAATTATTCTCAACCAATAAGCACTTAATTGAAGAAAAAACATTTTTAAAAGCCTTATATTATATATTTTGTGCAAATCAAATGCATCAAGAAATATTTGATGTTGGTATAATCTAAAATTATATCTATTTCTTCCAAAAACATTCTATAATTGCACTAAGGTTTATAACTATGAATAAAATCAGGTTCTTTAAAATGGCTAATTTTTATATTATTTTTCCTATTTAATAAAAACAATTTTTGGCAAAAATTATCTGCTTATCATTTATTTCATGGATAAATATTTATTGAATGCCTACCATGTGCCAGGTTACATACTAGATATTACATTGTTAAAACAAAATAGACATATTATCTGTCCTCATGAAGCTTTCAATCTGGGAGAGACAGACAACAGATATTTAAATGGATATATATATATATATATATATATATATATATACAAATATTGATATTGAAACAAGTTGGATAATAATTTCTGGCTGGTGAAAGCTTCATCCAAATAATTAAATTAATATTTGAAAGGCCAAAAGAAATTATCTCAAACTATTATGTTTTGTTGTACTCACACCACAACCATGGTATTTCTCTTTGAATAATTATGTACAGAATTCTGGTCAAGATGAAGGTATAGGTAAACATGGCTCACCTCCTTGCACAACCACATCAAAATTACAATTATAAACAACCATCATTCAGAACCATCAGAAACTGATCTGAATTGAAGTCCTACAACTATGGAATTAAAGAAGAAACCACACTGAGACTGGTAGGAGGGTCAAAGACACAGATAAGGAGAGGTGGTGATGTGGAATGAATGGTCCCGTACCCACGTGTGGTGGTTAAAAATCCGGAAGGATGTCTCAGGAGTGAGGGTGTAGGGTAAGTGGAGGCAGTCTGGCTTCCTCACCCAGGGGTCTGGGTAACTAAGAGGAGCAGTGTTCTCATAGCTTTGGAGAGGCCTGATAACCAGTGTTCTCATAGCCTTGAGACTGGGTCTGATAAACTGTTCCCATAACATAAAGTGGGCTTGCATGCACAGAACTATGTTATATTATGTTGTGTAAGGTTTTGTTAGTTTTCTGGCATTGTTCCCCTCTAGTACTTAAACAGGTAGGAGCTTCCCACTAGTTTGGCATGTAGCTTGTGGAATGCGTGGCTTGACCACATGTGAATAAAGGCATGTCAGGTATCCCCCACAGCTCCGTGCATTTTCTTCCATCTACCAGAGGCAACAGTGGATCTGACTGGCCGTAATTGGTTGCAACACAGTTGGTGTAGTTTGTGGCAGAATTCTCCACAATATGAAAATGGGGGAGACCCTGGGATCTTCCGAGGGAAGTCTTAAAGGGTGGACTGACCCAGGAGGGCTGTGGCAATTGGTGGTGAGCCTCCTAGCCTCCTAGATCCCTCCATGGGAGTGGCCTAATAACAGGGGCACCCCCAATACCATAGAGAAAGACTTATGAGAGGTCAGGGAAACCCTGGAGCAGCCCAGCACCTGTGCAGCCACAGGGGCCTTGGGCTGGGTGTTTCTTTCAGCTTTGTGAGGAGGCTTTCAAAGGAGGTTGCACTTCAAGACACGAGTCCCAAGGATGAGAAGCCCTGGAAGACAGGATTGGTGCCCTAGAAGAAGAATTGCCAGCTGTGGAACAGTGACACAGATCTCTATCTACTGCTGCAGCAGATGAGTGGGAGTGGACGTCAGAGTTGGGGAAGGATGATGTCGACCCGTAGTCACATTCCTGAAAGGCCTGCCCTGTAATGATACAGAATATGAAATCCCAATAGCTCATGACCCCTGGGGGAAACCCTTCAGGCCTTGTGCAAATGGTGGAACACACCACTTACAGGCCATCTTTAACAGGGTGCAGCCAAGATGATGGCCCCAAATAGGGATTTGTAATGGGGTCCAGAACTCAGGTTGTCCAGGAAATATTAGAGAAATATATATATATATGATGTCCTCACCCCCACCAGTCTGAGCTGGGGAATGGGATACATGGAGCAGGGCCATTTGAGAGCTGTTTTGCATAGCAACAGCTTTACAGCTAACCTCTGGCATGGTTATTTCACATATCTATAACCTTTAACTGGTTTCATAGATATGTTAAATAGCTGTGGCCATGCTCTGAGCCAGGTGAGTAGGAGTGACTTCAACCCAGGATGTAACTGGGAAGCAACTCCCCCTGTTTATAGTGTCTATGTGAGAGCTTGAATATGATTGACTCCATGCCATGGGGCCATGTCTGCCTGGACTTACTATGGCAGCCCAGTAAAGCTGGAAGAATACAGGAATGCTGGCAGGTGTAACTGATTGTGGGAGGAGTTGGAAATGGGGTTGCAGAGGAAGATCCACAGGGATTCAAACCCAGGTGTGGCACCATACCAGGACAGGAATCACCATGCAGCTTGGGCAGAGGTTGGGGCCACGAGGCTTGGGTGAGATTTAGGACCATGCAGCTCCGGGTGCTCCCTTTTGCCACATGGCTTAGGAAGCAGGAGAGACTTTGCCTGGAAGAAAAGGGGTGAAAGGACTCTTGCTGGTGGGCCATGAGAAGGTGCCACATGGCTTTGGATTAACTGGAGATTGTGGCGTCAACACAGCTGATGGTGCCAGGAGCCTGAATCATGGACTTCTACTTCTTTCCTTGAGATATGGTACCCAGGAATGGGCAGAGGGAGAAGGAAGGACTGTGTGCATTTGTGGGTATTCTAAAGAACTTTAGTATTTTAATGAAGACATTAAGTCATTACTCTAAGTCTGTATAACTTTTAAATAAATAGCTCTTTCCTCTTCACCAATCTCTGGCATTGAGAGATGTCTTTCCTCTGGCAGCAGGCAAAGTGAACCTAGTATGGAGGGTGGGAACCCCTGGAGAAAAGGGGGGGTCATTTTGGTAATAGTATACCAAATATTATTACTTGGTATACTAAGTAATACCAAGTAATACTCACCCCCACCCCCGGCTCTGTTCTGTAAGACATGTACCTAAGCTGAGCTGGTTGACCTCATGAATCAGTTTCACCAGCGACCTGGGGAGCCCTGAGCTGCATGGCTCTTGCACTTGTGGGGCCTAGGGGTGGATAGCACCTTGTGTTCTGATGCTGAGGTAGAAAAGTTAGCATCCATTATGACACACCCCTCCCTGCCGCAGGGACTGCAGAATATCGAGAGAGACAGCGTAGGGCAGAGCTTACATTCCTTGATGGAGTGGGCAAAGGCAGCTATCTGTACTGTCTGGGCAAATGTAGGTGATGTACCAGATATGGTGAGCAAATGGCAGACTTTCACAGACTTGGTGCAAATTTTGTGGGAGTTGGGCATGCGCCAGGCCATGTTCAATCCCAATACACAGCGCCCCAATGATGAGTGTTGTACATCAGGAATGAGAGATCTTGTGCTGCAGCACACTCCCCCCTTCTCTTTTGGTTCACTGATGGAAGTTCTCAGGTATCTGTTGGCCATCACATAAATGACGTCATGACTATGGTGGCTACTCTGGGAGAGGCGGAGTCCACTGCCATCAGCAAGCTATTCACACAGTTATTCAGAGTCCCCCTGTTTCCCAAATGACTAGCAGTTCTGTTTGGGTCACTAGAACACAAATGTGGTCAGATCTTTTAGGGGCTGGAGTTGATAGCACTAAGATTGACAGGAAGCTGAAGGTGTACCTGTTAGAGCTCTGGAAGCAGCTGTGAGCTGACCAATGAATGCTTTCTGTGGCCCCAGAAAAAGAAGTAGTGGGTGAAGAAAGCTGGGAGTATGTCTAGAGAGTCCCGAAAGCCCCAAGAAGGCCATTTGGTCCAGCTGGAAGATCATCTGGCTGCATCAAACTCCCAAGACGGAGGAGATATCCTTTGGTCTTTTGGCTAGGATCGAGGTTGAGGGACCCATCCTCAGGGTATGGGTGGGTACTGGAGGCCACATTTTGAATTAGCTGTTCACTGGTCCCCTGCAAATGTACAGCAAGTATTAGCTCTTGTGGATACAGGAGCTGAATGTACTCTTGTACTCTTTTACAAGGAAACCCTGAGACATTTCCAGGGCCTGAGGTCTCTATTGATGGTTATGAGGGGCAGAGTGTAAGGATGAATGCTGTGAATCTTTCTTTGGGTATTGGGCATTTTCCCTTGCTCCCCCACCCACCCTGTGAATGCACTGTATATGTTTTCCCCATTCCTGAGTATATCCTGGGTATTGACATACTACAGGGTCTGCGGCTACACCCAGCTGCAGAAGAGTTCTGCCTGTAGGTGCGAGTGGTAAAAGCCATTTTGAGGGCACGTGCTAATCATCCTCCTGTGCAATTGCCACCCTCGAGAAGGGAAAAGGCAGTTAAACAATACTGGGTACCTGGAGGGCATGAGGAAATCACAGCTACTGTAGGGGAGTTGGAGAAGGTAGGAATAATCAAGGCCACCCACAGTCCTTTTAACATTCCTGTGTGACCAGTAAAAAAGCCAGATGGTACCTGGAGAATGACAATTACTTATAGGGAGCTCAACAAAGTCATTCATCCCTTACATGCAGCAGTCCCTTATGTGATGGACTTGATGGACTGGTTAACTAATGAGCTGGGAACTTACCACCTTGTAGCTGACCTGGCAAATGCCTTCTTCTCCAACGACCTGGCTCTGGATAGCCGGGATCAGTTTGCCTTCACATGGCAAGGCCAGCAGTGGACTTTTACCTTGTTCCCTCAAGGATACTTGTGCAGCCCAACTATCTGTCATGGGCTTGGGACAGAGGACCTGGCTAAGTGGCCATGGCCTCCAGAAGTGTGCCTGTTTCACTACATTGATGATATTTTGCTAACCAGTGATTCTCTTACAGGATTAGAGAAATCAGTGCCTCAAATGCTGTCACACCTGAAGTCATGTGGCCAGGCAGTCAATGAAACCAAGCTGCAGGAGCCTGGATAGTCTGTCAAATTCTTGGGGGTTGTCTGGTTGGGTAAGACAAAAGTCATCCCTGATGCAGTGATAGATAAGACTCAGGCATACATGACCCCTACCACTGTGAAACAGCTCCAGACATTTTTGGGCCTATTGGGGTATTGGAAAGCATTTGTGCCCCAACTAGCCCAGGTTGTTCTTCCTTTATATGCCTTGGTGAAGAAGGGGGTGAACTGGGATTGGACCCTGACCTCAGAACAAGCATTCGAAGGACCAAAGCACTCCTATTGGTGTTCCTTAACCTTCTGGGTGTGTGGCTCTCATGGGTTGCCTTACCTGCCTGGAAATTGGACTGATCACTGTACTTGGGATGGCCTTATTTGCCTGCTCAAGTTCAGAAAACTCTTGGAACTCAGCCAACAAACTGGGAAGTGTTCAAAGCATGACACCAGATAAAGTGTACTGCCTGATGGTATCCGTTAGATGTTTTTTCTCCTCAAGCTGCTTCCTTAGTCACTGAGACTGAGATTTCTGCTTTAGCTTTGCACATTGCTTATGCACTGAATGATACCCATTATTCTACAAGCTTGTTAAATGAGGAGGTGTATCAATTAAGACAAGTAGCCTTGCAAAATCATATGGCTTTAGGTAATGCTTACTACACCCTAAGGTGGGGTATGTGCCCTAGTAGAAGCAGATTGCTGTGTATGTGTTCCTGATGCCTACCACAATGTTAGTCGAGCCTTGCGGGCATTAGTTGCTGAGACCCATGCCATTGAAAGCCCAACAGGCGATGCTTTGCAGGAATGGTGGGCATGCCTGACTACTGAATGGCAGTGGGTTCTTGCTGTCCTGGGTGGCAGTGGCACTTGCATGTTACTTTCTCGTTGCTGTAGCCTCTACTGCTGTTGTAGGTTATAGGTACAGGGCTCTGCCCTCCTTGCCAAGGGACCTCATGAAAGACAACCTCATGTAAATTGTAAGACAAGGAACCCAGAAGGGGTGGAATGTAGGGTAAGTGGAGGAACTTTTGCTTCCTCACCCAGGTGTCTGGGTAACTAAGAGGAGCAGTGTTCCCATAGCCTTGGCGGCACCTGATAACCAGTGTTCTCATAGCATTGAGACTGGGTCCAATAAACTGTTCCCATAACATAAAGTGAGCTCACATGTGAAGAACTATGTTATGTTATGTAAGGTTTTGTCAGTTTTCTGGCTTTGTCACCCTCTAGTACTTAAACAGATAGGAGCTTCCCACTAGTTAGGCATGTAGCTTGTGTCATGCATGGCTTGCCCACATGTGAATAAAGGCATCAAGCATCCCCACAGCTCTGTGCATTTTCTTCCATCTACTGGAGGCAAGAGTGGATCTTCCTGGTCTTGATCAGTTACAACAGAGAGGGGTTCTAGGCCCATACCAGGATCCCTGGCCCAGGGTTCCAGTGCCAGGAAGAGAAGTCTCCATAACTTCTGGCTGTAAAAACCAGAAGGGATTAAGGCTGTGGAAGACAGAAACTGCTGGAATATGAGGCAGTTCCTCTTAAAAGGCCTGCATATGGTCTTACACAGATTAACTTCCTCTGAGTTCTGGCATGGGGGCAGCCGATTGAAAAGCATTAGACATATTTAAGGAAGAACTGAATTATCTGGCATGAAGGGGAGAGCTGGGGTTCAGCGTTCTTCCAGACAGAAGTACTAGAAGATGCCATTGTTCTTTCCCTGAATCCTCAACCCACAGCTCTGGTGGGCAGAGGCCGTATCTGAGACTCCATCAACCTGGCTCACACTGTTTTCCCACCCTGGTGATTCCCTGAGGCTCTGCCTTCCCCTACTTTCAAGCCCACCCAATCTGTTTTAAGTGGCTTTTCCATGTGTATGGCTTGTTTTGGCCCATGCTTCAAATTTTCCTATATTCTCTCAAACCAGCAGCACCTGGTTTCATTAGTCCCTGGTTTCAGGAAGCCCTGTAACTCTTGCTACATTGCCCAAGGCACAGAACTAATAGCAACTGATCTTGGTTCACAGCCTGGCCTCTCCTGAGCACTTCCAAGCCAACCATATGCAGTAGACATCTGAAGACTGCTTTGTAGCTAATGCTGTGTAACACTGGACAAATCATAGGTGGTGGCTGACCTATGATATGCCAACAGAAATCAAGGCTCAAATACAAGAGGAGGGAATAGACAGTCCACACAGTGAGCACAGCTTTAATACCACTTTTGGTAATAGAGGCTGTGTCACTGGCTTCTGCAGAACACATACTACACTAAGCTACTCTATCAAGCCTGGGATATGTAGTAGCTCTCTATCTAATACATAAAAACAAACACAAGGAAGCTGCCAAAATGAGGAGACAAAGAAACATGGCCCCAAATGAAAGAACGGATCAAAACTCTAGAAAAAGGACTAAATAAAATGGAGATAAACAGTCTATCAGATGCAGAGTTCAAATCACTGGTTATAAGGATACTCAAGAAACTTAGTGAGAACCTCAACAGCATAAAAAATATACAGTCAGCAATGAAGGATACACTAATTGAAATAAAGAACAAGCTACAGGGAGTCGACAGTAGAGTGGATAAAGCTGAGATTCAAATCAACGATTTGAAACTTGAGGGAGCAAAAAACAACCAGTCAGAACAGCAATAAGAGAAAAGAATCTAAAAACATGAGGATAGTGTAAGAAGTCTCTGGGACAACATCAAACATACCAACATTTGCATCGTATGGGTGCTGAGAAGAGAAGAGAAAGAGCAAGAAATCGGAAACCTATTTGAGATGAAAGAAAATGTCCTTTATTTGGTGAAGGAGTAGACATATAAGTCCGGGAGCAGAGAATGTCCCAAAGAAGATGGACCCAAAGAGGCACACTTGAAGATATCATAATTAAAATACCAAAGGTTAAAGGCAAAGAGAGAATCTTAAAAGCAGTTATTTACATACAAAAGAGCCCCCATAAAACTCTCAGCTTATTTCTCAAAAGAAACTTAATAAGCTAGAAGGCTTTGGCAAGAAATATTCAAGGTGATGGAAAGCAAGAACCTACAATGAAGATTACTCTATCAATGCAGCAAAGATATCATCTAGAATTGAAAGACACATAAAGAGCTTCTGAGACAAGAAAACCTAAAAGAGTTCATCAAACAAACCAGTATTGTATGAAATGCCAAAGGGTCTTTTGTAAGAAGAAGATAAAAATATGAACAATAAAATGGCAATAAATACAAAAAGATAATTATGTATATGTTTTTATAGTATCTCATAAGTTAATAAAATGTGAAAACATGCTTTTTTATCTTTGCCTATGAAATATGTTAAACATAATACTTTACTGAAAGTTGCATTTTTAACCAGCTTCAGGTTTGAAATTAAGTATATATTATATACTTAATTATTCCTGGCTGGTGTAGCTCAGTGAATTGAGTGCAGGCCTGTGAACCAGACGATCGCAGTTCAATTCCCAGTCAGGGCACATGCTTGGGTTGCAGGCCAGTTCTCAGCAGGGGACACACCAGAGGCAACCATACATTGATATTTCTCTTTCTCTCTCCTTCCCTTCCCCTCTAAAGATAAATAAATAATCTAAAAAAGTATACATTATATACTTAATTATTTTATATTATTTATATATTATATATTATTATCTATTATCTATTGTGTATATATTATATATTACCATATTTTATATATATATATATATATATATTTTGTTTATGTATGTTCGTGAATAAGTATTGAGGGGCACCATTATTTTTTGACCAATTAACTATGAATTCAGTTCTGCAGAACCTATCCAAGGAAGGAATGGATCAAAGATTTGAGAAGGAATTTCTATGATGCCCAATGACACTAGCCAACTCTCTCTGTGTGGATTTTCATCACACGCTTCTTTTTAAAATCTTGCTATTTACATGTTAACAAAAATAGATTGAATGAAAAAAATGCTTAGGTGACTTTTTATAGTTTCAGTAGAATGACAAATATGGTTATAAAGCAATATTAACATTTTTAGAAATTGTTAGAATTAAGGGGCACATAAAGAATTTTTGGCATCATAATATTGTGGCTATGGTGTCAGGAATATTGCTTTCTGGGGACAGAAAGAAACCAAGTAACATGTGATAGCTTAACTGTCCACTGGGCCAATGGCATGCCAATGATCTCTACTCTTCAAATGAATTGAGAACAAATTAACTTATTGGGTATCCCTGGAAGATCATGGAGCTTCTTTCAAAGAGTAGAGGTAATTAGTCTCTGATAATTTTCAGGAGATAATGTGACTATATCACTAAAAGGAGGAGTCAATTAGTGAATATCTTAAAAGAAGTAAACAAGAGTGAAAGAAATTAGTTAGGAAACTATAGTCAGAGAAGTCTCCAAGGATACCTGTGAAAGAGGTAACTGAAAGATCAATGATTGATAACCTACAGCTGAAGAATAAATCTTTGAGACCTAATATGAATTCACTTTCCCTTGGAAAGCACCAAGAACTAGGTAAGGCCTGAGTGATGTAAGACTCAAAAGAGTTCAAGCATCTTCCAAGTGGAACTTTAGTATAAGCAAGTGTCAGAGAGGATGAGATGAGGACTACTGCCCAGAAAATAATAGAAATAAGTTTTAAGAGAAACCAAGGATTCTGCTCATATGAAAGTGGTGTCAACTCAAATCTACTTTATACTAAAAGTCTGAGTGGGTTATTGAAGCTTACTATTTTTGTCCTAGAAAGAATAAGGTGAAGGAAATAAAGTGAGATTGTTTTTGAAATTGCACTAGCCAAACTAATCTAAAGTGGACTTTATGTTATAATATTATTTGCTCTGAGATATTATCTCTTGCTATATTTTATTTTATTTTAGTTTATTTTAGTTTAGTTTTCTTTATAAAATCTCAGGTTACAATGAGTCAACCTTATCATGACTGAACTGAAAGTAAAAGATCACCCTGCCTGAGCAGGATAGATGGGTTGAGAATTTAACACTCTGCGTGGCCTTTAGAAGTAGCAGGAGCCATCTGGGGTGGGATAGTGGAACTGAGATCAGTGGGGATCATAGAGCTAACAAAAATTCTTAGACAACCTCAGATGTGAATGTCTACTCCCATCCACCATTTTGCTATTTTGCTTCAAAACCAAACAGATGTGCTTGTAGTCAAGATGTTAGAGTAGGTAAATGTGGTACACGGAAACTCTCACAACTGCATAAAAAATAGAAGTTACAGAACAACCATCATTCAGAACTACCTGAATGGAAGTCCTACAACAAAAAATTTATTTGTTTTTATTATTATTTTTGTCTTTACTTGAGGATATGTATTATTGATTTTAGAGAGAAAGAGAGAGAGAGAAACATTTATTTGAGAGAGACAGATCAACTAATTGCCTCTCATGTGCACCCTGACTGGGGATCAAACTGGCAACCTAGTTATGTGTCCTAATTGGGGATTGAACCCTCAACCCTTTGATGTTTGGGTTGATGCTCAACCAAATGAGTCACCTGGACAGAGCCACCTAGAGATTTGAAAAGAAACCACACTGAGACAGGTAGGAGGGGCAGAGACACAGAATGAGCTGGTCTCAAACCCACACATGGCAGATAAAAATTGGGAAGGATATGTTGGCTGTAGAGGTCCACCTTGAGGAGTGAGGGGTCTTTGCTCCAGACCAGATCCCCATCCCAAGTTTCCAAGGCTAAGAAGAGAAGTCCCATAACTTCTGGCTGTAAAAACCAATGGGAATGGAGGATTAGAGAGATGGAGTACTCCTTGAGCACTCTTAAAGGGACCTGGAAGTTCCTCTTAAAGGGTCCTGGCATGGACTCTTACCCAGACTCACTCTCTCTAAGCTCCATCACTAAGGCAGCAGTATGAAAGTCACCAGAGACAAACAGGAAGAAACTGAATTATCCTACATCAGAGTGAGAACTGGGGGAAGATAGCTTTCTCCTGGACAAAAGTGCTGGCAGAGGCCATTTTTCCTTTTCTGAACCCTCCCCACACAGAGACAATAGGCACAGGTGTCATATCTGAGTTTCCATTAAAATGGCTCACACTGTTAGACTCTCCCTAGTGATTCCCTGAGACCCTGCCATACAAACTTGCAGACCTACCCAGGATGTTTCCAGACAAATGGTCTGTCTTGGATCATGCATCAGACTTTCCTAAAATCTCTTAAACACAGACCATCTAGCCTGAGTGAACCCAGTATCTGTCACTAAGTGACCCCAAGCCTGGCACTAGTGGTAACTGGCTCTGGTTCAGAGCTTAGCCTCTTCTGGGCATTACCAAGCCCAGAATAAGTATCAGCCATCTAAAAATTTCTTTTTTTGCTTATGCCAGGTGACCCCGGGTGGAGCACAGTTGATGATGGATCTTAGTCTGTACCTCCTAGGAGATCTTAGAGCCAGCACACTTGGTAGACATCTACGGAACATGTTGAAGCACCACTTAACCACCTCCACAGCAGCACATTCAAGGGGTGGACTCAGCAGGCAACACAGCCTAACTGAAGTGAGTTAGTTCTGCTCTGTGAAGGGGGCCCCTACACAGCTGATACTCCATAGTGGTGGGAGACAGTCCTTATAGCCAATAAGCCTTGGGGTAAATCCCTCCCACTGACATGCCAATAGCAATCAAGGCTGAAGTATAATAGGAAGGTTTTACACAAATGACACAGTGGGGTAGGGGGTGCACCGGGAGTGCCCATCTATGGTGAATGGGGAGGCTGTGCCATTGGATCCTACTGGACACCTACTGTATTAGCCCATTATAACCAGCCTGGAAGACCTGGCAGCTCTACCTAGTACATAGAAACAAAGCCAGTGAGGCTGCCAAAATGAGGAGACAAAAAAACATCTCCCAAATGGAAGAACAGAAAAAAACTCCAGAAAAATAACTAAAATGAAATGGAGACAAGCAAACTACCAGATGTGGAGTCTAGAACACTGGTTATAAAGATGTTCAAGGAACTTAGGGGAAGAGTATATAAACTTAGTGGGACTTCAACAGCATAAAAAATGACATGGAGCCCAAATCATAAAAAAGAACACCTCAGAAATGAAGCGTGCACTAACTGAAATTAAAACAGGGCAGTTAACAGTAGAACAAATGAAGCTGAGAATAAAAACAATAATTTAGAATATCAGGAAGAAAAAACACGCAATCACCCTTACAGGCAAGAAGGGGCTGGAAAGAAGTATTCCAAGTCATGAAATCCAAAGACCTACAGCCAAGATTGCTTTATCCAGCAAAATTTTCATTTAGAATATAAGGACAGATAAAGTGCTTCTCACATAAGATCAAATTCAAGGAGTTCATCATCACCAAGCCCTTATTATATGAAATGTTAAAGGGACATACATAAGAAAAAGAAGATGAAAAATATAAACAATGAAAGGACAGCAAAGTCACAGTTATTAACAACCATACCTAAAACAAAAACAAACCAAGAGGACAGCTAGATCAGGAGCAGAATCATAGAAATGAAGAACACATGGAGGGTTAGCAACAGGGGAGTGGGAGGAGGAGAAGGGAGGAGAAGGTACAGAAAATAGCATAGACAGTAGGTAGAAAATAGACAGTGGGGAGGGCAAGAATAGTAGGGGAAATATAGAATCTAAAGAACTTGAAACACGTGGTCATAAAATAAAGGGGGGAATGGTGGGGGAGGGTTGTGCAGGGTGGAAGGGAATGAAAGGGAGGAAATAGAACAACTGCAATGGTATAATTAATAAAATGTATTTTAAAAAAAGAATAACAAAAAATCCAAAAATTGAGGATAGTGTAAGGAGCCTCTGATACACAATTGCATCATGATGGTGCCAGAAGGAGACAGGAAAGAGCAAGAAAGTGAAATCCTATTTTTAAAATAATGACTGAAAAACTACCAAACCGGTGAAGAAAATAGACACAGAAGTCCAGGAATTGCAGAGAGTTCCAAAGAATATGAACCAAAAGAGGCCTATACCAAGACACATCATAATTAAAATGCAAAAGGTTAAACATAGAGAATCTTAAGAGCCACAAGAGGAAAGCAATTAGTTACCCACAAGAAAACACTCATAAGACTGTCAGCTGATTTCTGAAGGGAAAGATTACAGTCCAGAAGGGATTAGCAAGAAATACGCAAAGTGATGAAAAGCAAGGACCTACATCCAAGATTACTCTACCTAGGAAACCTATCATTGAGAATAGTAGGTCATGTAAAGAATTTTGAAGACAAGAATAAGCTAAAAATGTTCATCACTACCAAAGCAAGATTATCTGAAATGTTAAAGCGTCTTATTTAAGAAGAAAAAAAGAAAAAAAAAATAAGTGATAAAATGGCAATAGGATCATTGCCATGTTATCTATCAAAAATTGAATCTAAAAAAAATAAGTAGAACAGAAACAGACTCATTGATACAGACATTTTGATGGTTGCCAGATGGAAGGGGGTTTGAGAGGCTGGCTGAAAAACATGAAGGGATTAAGAAATGCAAATTTGGACTTCCAGCCAAGATTGAGGCATAGGTGGAAACACTGTGCCTCTTTGCACAACCAAGTTTAAAGACAACAAAGTTCTAGTAACAAAAAGGCAACCAAAACACAGAAAATTGAACTATATGGAAGTCTGACAACAGCAACAAACCATTCATCCAGACTGGTAAGAGGGGTGAAGTCAGTGGCTGGTGGAGCAGGTTGGGCAGGAAAAAGTGGCAGGACTGACCCAGGAGCTCAGACGGCAGTTGGCGGAACCCAGGCCTGGGGTGGCAACGGGCGGACCTAGTGAAGGTGCAAGGTGGCTGGCTGACCGTGGTCACACATTTGCATGCAGATGTGTGACCAGGTGAAGGAGCAAACAGTGAGACAGACCACAAAGGCTAGGCGCCCAGCAACAGGAATTAAAGCCGAAAGGCACCAATTGGAAAAACTTTCAGGGTCGGGGTGCCGGGGAAAGCTCCCAGGCTTACAGAGAGTTTGTTGGAGAGACCCACTGGGTCCTGGAGGGTGCACAGGCCCACACACCTGGGAGCTGGCATGAGGGGGCCCAGTTTGCTTGAGGGAAGCAGCAGAGGGGACCAAGGTCCCAGAGAGCAGAACAAAAGCCATTGGCCCTCTCTGACACTGCCTCCACATACAGCGTCCCAAGCCAGAGACTGGGTAACCCCACCCTGGTGAACACCTAAGGCTCCACCCCTCATACATAACAGGCCGGAACAGACCAAAACATTATGGCTCAAGAAGAACAGCTCAAAGCCCCAGAGCCAATACTTCTAAGCAACCAAGAGATAGCCAACCTATCAGATGCACAGTTCAAAATACTGGTGATCAGGAGGCTCACAGAACTGGTTGACTTTAGTCACAAATTAGAAGAGCATATGAAGGCTAAATTAATTGAAATGAAGGAAAATGCACAGGAAACCAATAGTGATGGAAAGGAAACTGGGACTCAAATCAAGGAAGTGGACCAGAAGGAAGGAAAAAATGACCAAACAGAAAAATGTGAAGAAACAAGAATTCAAAAAAATGAGGAGAAGCTTAGGAACCTCCAGGACATCTTTAAACATTCCAACATCTGAATTGTAGGGGTACCAAAAGGGGAAGAGAAAGAGCAACAAGTGAAAAACCTATTTGAACCAATAATAAAGGAGAACTTCCCCAATCTGGCAAAGGCAATAGACTTCCAGGAAATCTAGGAAGCTCAGAGAGTGCCAAAGAAGTTGGGCCCAAGAAGGAACACACCAAGGCACATCATAATTACATTAGCCAAGATTAAAATGAAGGAGAGAATCCTTAGAAGCAGCAAGAGATAAGGGCACAGTCACCTACAAAGGAGTTTCCATCAGACTGTCAGTGGATTTCTCAAAAGAGACCTTACAGGCAAGAAGGAGTTGGAAGGAAGTATTCTAAGTCATGAAATCCAAAGACCTACATCCAAGACTTCTCTATCCAGCAAAGCTTTCATTTAGAAAGGAAGGACAGACAAAGTGCTTCTCAGATAAAGTCAAGTTCAAGGAGTTCATCATCACCAAGCCATTATTATATGAAATGTTAAAGGAATTTACCTAAGAAAAAGAAGATAAAAATAGGAACAGTGAAAGGACAGCAAACTCACAGTTACTAACAACCACACCTAAAACAAAAGCAAACCAAGAGGACAGCTAGATCAGGAGTGGAACCATAGAAATGAAGATCACATGGAGGGTTAGCAACAGGGGAGTAGGAGGAGGAGAAGGGGGGAGAAGGTGCAGAGAATAAGTAGCATAGATGGTAGGTAGAAAATAGACAGGGGGGAGGGCAAGAATAATATGGGAAATATAGAATCTAATGGACATGTGACACATGGACATAAACTAAAGGGGGGGAATGGTGGGGGAAGGAGTGTGCAGGGTGGAGGAGAATGAAAGGGGGGAATGGGACAATTGTAGTGGCATAATCAATAAAATATATTTTTTAAAAATTCCAATTTGTAGTAACAATAATCATGGGGATGTAAAGTTTAACATTGAGAATATAGTTAATAATATATAACTACTCATGGTGTCAGATGGGTATGAGATTTATGAAGATGATCACTTAGTAGGTTACATAATGTCTAAGAACTGGGGTGTATACCTGAAACTAATATAATCAACTCCAATTGTTAATTAAAAATGACTAAAAATCACACAGACCTAATACAAAACATCGATTCTTCTTCAAAGAAATGAAAATAAAAGAACCCAGAGCAGAAGGACTACAAACTTCTCTCAGGCTGTTTAAAAACAAATTCCAAATGAAGTAAGGTCATTTTCCAAAGAAAACTAATTCCCGTGGTTGTAAAGTCCCTGACCACAGGCCAAGTGAGGGTCATCAGAAGGAACACATGAGATAGAGGCAAAGCCAGAATCAGTCAAGTCAATTCTGGCCCTTAAGAGACCATTATTACATTTTTCACCCCACCCTAAACACACCCTAAGCAACCACTAACCTATTTTATGTCGTTATAGACATAAAAGGTTCCCTTCTGGACATTTTATATACATGGAATCAGATAAGACATAGTCTTTTGTGACTATTAATGTTTTTTGGGAGATGTGATGAAATGTGAACTTGAATTGTGATGTACTTGACAATGAATGTACTAAACAATAATTGAATAGGTGAATTTTATGGCATGTAAATTATATGTCAATAAAAATATTTTAAAAACTAAAAGAAAGGACCATTATTACATGTTCATGGCAAGGAGAAGAGAAAAATCTGTCTGGATTTGATCTATTACCACCTTTTATTAACAGAGTCTGAAATGAAACAATGAGATTGCTTTAATCATTAAGATGCTCTAAGGGAAACCTGTTCAATTTTTTTTCTTGAAACAAAGGTACTTAAATGCAAGGCGCTGGGGTTTGTTGTAAATGAAGACTATAAACTCCACAGGTATTCACACATATTTTTATGTAGATCACAGCTTAGTATGACTAAATATGCAACAAATATTTTGGTAATATTTTTCTACAATGACAATTAAATTTCTTAAATAAACATCTATTTTATACCTACTAAAAAGGTAATGTTCTCACATCATGGATCTTTTCTGAAAATGCCATAGAATGTCAATTTATGTGCTAATTAGAAAAAAGCAAACATTTTGTTTTATGAGAACTTTTATTGAGTAGGGTAACCAATTTTTTTAGGATATCAAAGCAAGTAATGTAGCAAATATCATATACTTAAGACTGACTGTGTTTGGTGTCTAATATTCTAAAAACAACTTTGAAATAACTTACATTCATGTATATATTCCTAAGTAGTTCATTAGAGTAAAGCTTTTCTGATTTGTTGAAACTGCTAAGTGAATATGAGATAATGTCAAGTGCTCATTTGAGGAAACTTAGAAGGTCTACCTAATATAAGGCAGGCAATATGTTGCTGGCAGTTGTCTCTAGGTTTGGGATAATTGGTAAAAAGTCTGGATTGACACTAACTCACTGAAAGAGTCCTTAGGCTGAATAATCTTGGGCTTGGAAATGTCCTTATCCAAGGGTGGGGTAAAGAGTCCTAAGATTCCTTAGGAATATCTTAGAGATGACTGTGGTAGTTATGGGGAATGAGTGCTGAATTGTAGCTGCTCCACTAAATAGGTATTTTTTAAAGATTTTACTTATTTATATTTAGAGGGGAAGGGAAGGAGAGAAGGAGAGAAATATCAATATATGGTTGCCTCTCGTGAGTCCCCTGCTGGGAACTGGCCTGCAACCCAGGTATGTGCCCTGACTGGGAATTGAACCACGATTGTGTGGTTCGCAGGCCTGCACTCAATCCACTGAGCTACACCAGCCAGGGCTAAATAGGCATTTTTAATTGTTTAAAATACTGAACTTCTGAATAACTTTCAATGTGAAGCTAAGCTACCTTGCCCCAACACCACACACAAAAAAAATAGTTACTGGATGAAGTGTTCCTACCATCAAGATCCCTTCAAGAGTTACCATTTTTTTACAGTCTGATTTAATTAGATTCCATGCCTTTCTTTTAAATTGTGATCATTTGCATACCAAGACTACCCATTTTCCTGAGGCAAATAGAATAGTTTCCCCCTTGCACTTTGAGAAAGAAGTGTTTCAGCCATCTGTGTGACAATGGGTAGTTCAGGTGCATCTTGCTTGTTTGACATGTAGTGATGTAATTCTTACTATCCTTTTCACCACGATCATCTTTTTCTTTCTCCTTTCCTGTCACTATGAATGGCAGAACAGCTGGCAGTGTTATGGATAGGAAGGTTGAGGCAGAGTGACTGTCAGAAATATTTTTACTGTGTGAAAGGACATTTGTGGAATGTCATGGCATCGTTGTCTCCTGCCCCAGAGAGACTGAGGCATTTAGTATTGGGCTCTTGCCACTGTACCCAGCATACCAAAGTGAGTTCCTGACCCCATTGTGTGTTGCAAAGTATTGAAATGATATCTCCATTTTATATATCTAAATGTACTTATTTTCTTGTTCTTCCTTATATCCTAACTTAGATTTTATACTTTGTTTTAGATATCATTTAACTGAAGTCCTCAAACACTTTGGTAAATCCTATTACCAGAATTAGAATACGCCCCCTGAGTTGCATTGAGATTTGTGCTAAAGTTCACCAAGGGAATTTGATAGGTGTAAATATGAGGTATGTGCCGGCTATCTTTACTGAAATCTCTCAGTCCCCTATCACTTTTCTTCGATTTCAAAGTTATGGAATTGTCCAGTAGGTTTCTGCTCAGAATGACCTGGCAAGACTATTATTTTGGACTTGATTCTGTTTCCAATTATGTTTGCCTATATGTTTTAGCATGATTTAAATCACCAATATAAATGAGTTGATTGTATATAGTTCCTTTCTGGTTTGTATTGTAATAACATTATATTTCTTTGATATATTTCATTGTATCAGATTACAGTAATTTTATAAAGTACTGTAGTAGTTTTGTATTGTTATAAAGCAGTTTTAAGTGTACTTGATCATCTCCCAGTGCTTTAATTCTAAACATACTGTATTTTAAATTTGGGGCAGGGTTTAGTAGCAATTTCATTAACCTCTAACATATCTTGAATCTTGTTTAAAATTATATCAAGTCTTTCTTCACCCCAAGCCAGAACAACCATGTGATAATATGAAAAGCATTTCTACTTTTTGATCTATAATATTTATTATTTTGGGAGTCAGTTTAGTCTCACCATGACTCTGTGAGTAACAATGTACCAGAAATACATTGACATAATCTCAGACACAGATTTCCAGCTAGTTTGCCCACAGGTGAATTAGGTGGTTGCATATGTTGTGAGAGTTGAGGACTCCTCCCTTTTAAAAAATATTGTCTCCTCTAGCTCATTTGAAATTAGTTCTTTTGTGTCTATGAGTCTGTTGAAATGCAAATATCTCTGGATGGGTAGTATATTAACCTGTAACCTGTCCTTAACATCTCTGCACAGATTTATTTAACAGATCTCTGATAATTAGCTAAAAGGAACTGGCAAAACTAAGGTTTGATATAAAGGCAGATGACAAGTTTGCAAGATAAGATATGGTTTATATTGAAGACAAGTCTGTTTAAAGTAATGGTAAGTTTAGGCTCCATAAGAGAAGCACTCTGGCATAAGGAATCTGAGTGCAAGTAGGGAAAAGGCAAATAACAGGTGCTTATCCAACTTCACCTAATTCCCCATTTTCCTGTCAGTCTTTGCCTGTGACTTCCAGATAAATTTAACCAGTGTGGTTGCCACTCTGCCCCCCATCCACCAAAGTAACTTTCAAGACTATTTTGAATTGAATGTTCTCTATTTAGATGGTGAGAATTCAATTGTCTAACATTTTCTTCCTTTCAAAATTTTTTAGGTGTCCTCTTGGCATTTTGAAAACCTTACCTCAAAAAACTTCTTGTCGTCTAGCAGTCTTGTTGCGTTACCCTTTAATCAAAGCAGCCCTATTCAACCTTTTCCACAAAATGTTCTCTTTAAAATACGTTGTACCTGGTTGAACCACTAGCGGGACGGAGCCTTGCACAGGTTCCACAGCTTCCTGGGGAAAGCCCTGAAATTTCTCAATACTATTTTCCACACAGTCTTTCTCTATTTTAGTTTACTTCTTTATTTTGATTGAATACAACCTCCAATAAATTTCCATGAAAGTTTATTTGAGAGACAAAATGTTCACTGAGACCTTTCATGTATGAAAAATGTCTTTCTTTTCTTTTTTTTTTTTAAGTGGTGGAGTAGGACGAAGCGACTCCAGTTCTTGTACACCTGGGAGAAAATCCTGGCAGATCTACTGAGGAACAGTGCAATCAATTCCCCAACCAACAATTCCCCAGCACTTATGAAAATAAAAGACCAGAGAAAGTGACAGACCAGACAGCTACAGATTGCTGGGGTCTCAGGGACGTGAGAAAAGACGGAAGTGGCAAGGCCAGCAGCCCTCGGCGGGTGCCTAGCAGCCTATGAGCCACCCCTGCCACCACGGTCCAGGTGTAGAGGCTTCTGTCTGCAGCCAAGTCAGGGGCCTCTGCCATGGAGGACTCATCGGGAGCATGGCACCCAGTGGGGCCTTGGGCCAGCTGCGGGGTCCTTGGAAGAGAGCTGGCTCCCTCCCTCCCCATCTAGGCGGGGCTAGGTGGCAGAGACCTGTCTGCCTAGGTTTGCAGGGAGGGTGGCAAGGACAGGGGGCCATTTCAGTTGCGATCTCTGTGGTCGCCAGCCCACCAGCCCGCCAGCCTGGGAGACTTGAGAAGAGCATTGTCGTAACCAGTCGGGTTGGGGATTGGGCTGGGCTGAGACACAGGCTTTCTGGAGAAGGTTTTTTTTGGAAAGTGGACTGAGGTGTTCTCCTGTGAAGGCAGCTTGCCCTGCTTCTCACCCAGGCACAGGATTGGGAAGGACCAGTACCAGATCCCATGGGACCCAGGCAGCCCGTCGGGTGGGCGGGCACCCACATCCCAGTCTGGTGGCCTGGCAGGCGCTCATATGTGCTCCTGTGCCTACAACTCAGCCCACAAAGGGGTCCTGCTGAAACCAGGAAAATCGGATAGGACAGTTTGAAACCAACAAGGGAGGGTGTGTGTGTGTTTTTTTAACTTTTTAATTTTTTTTCAGTAATCGTATATTTTTAAAATTTTATTATTGCTTTATCTTTCAATACTTTGTTCTTCTCCTTTCTTTTTCCTGTGTTAGACCTTCTCCTTTCATTCCAAACATCACTTTTTCCTCCCTTCTGCCTTTTTAAAAAAATGTTTCTTTGTTGCTTTCTATGCCACTGTAAATACTTCACAACACATCTCTCAGGTCTTAGCCCACTTTACAGGTTCCTGAATTCTATTACTGTAGTGATTAACTCTACTTCCTCGCATGCTACACCTATTTACTATTTGTTACTCTCACCTTACCTCAAAATCTGACCTCCCACAACCTCACTGCTCTCTAGATCTAACTCACAACCCTTCCCTCCACAAAAAGAGACTTATCTTTTCTCCATCTTTTCTTAAAAGAGGCAAGTTGGGTTGAAGATTATGGTTAACACTATATATAGCCTAAAGATCTTCTATCTTTTCTCTACCAGCTGTGACATGGTGACAGTAAATATCATAAAGTACTCTCCTGCAGTCATAAACCATTTTTCCTCCCCCTCCAACTGGTCACACACACACAAAGAAAGGAGTAGTTGAAAGCACAGAACATAATGATAACTGCAGGAGACTTCACCACTGAATCTCACAGGTATTCTACCACAGAAATTCACACCATAAACCCAGAGAGTCGGAACAGATCAATTTAAGAAGCTGAGGCTAACAAGAAGAATCTCACAAACAATGGGAAGACAAAGAAACAATGCCCAAATGAAAGAAAAGGTGGGAGTCTCAGAAATAATGTCAGATGAAATAGAGGCAAGTCAACTGTCAGATATTAAATTCAAAGCACTGGTTATCAGAAAATTCAAAGAGCTCACAATCAGCTACCAGAAAGTACAGGGGAGCTACAACAAACACTGTGCAAAACATAACATGAAAAAGGAAATAGAAACTATCAGCAAAAGAGGACTTCTGCCAAGATGGAGGCAAAGGTGGAAACACTGTGCCTTCTCCCACAGCCAAGTTTGAATGCAACAAAGGTTTGGATAACAAAGACACACCCAAAGACCAGAAAATTGAATTATACGGAAGTCCGACAACAATGAACCGTTCAACAGGGACGGCAAAAGGGGCGGAGCCAGCAGAGGAGCAGGGTCGGGCAGGACAGATCCCCTGACCTAGGCAAGAAGGCAGCTCAGAACCAGTCAGGGTGTGGGGCAGACTGACCGCGGTCGCACATTCGTGCACAGTGAGACGGACCATGCAGGCCCCAGGGGGCGAACCCAGTGGTGGAGGGCTGACGGCACTGGCACACTAAAGTGCAGTGGAATGAAATGCGTGGGACCAGTGACGGTGGTGGCTGCGGCACTGACGGGGGCTGCGGCGGCAGGCGGCAGACGGGACGCCATAGTTCCTCTTTGACCCCGCCCCCACGTACAACATCACAACCCAGCGACTTAGTTGCCTTGCTCTAGTGAACACCTTAGGGTTCAGATCCTGCTATGGAGCAGGCAGGAACAGCCCAAAAGATGGCGCAAGAAGAACTCAAAGTCCCAGAGCCAATAACTCTAAGCGACCGAGAAATTGCCAGCCTCTCAGAAGCACAGTTCAAGACACTGTTTATCAGGATGCTCACAGAACTGGTTGATTATAGTCACAAATTAGAGGAACATATGAAGGCTAAACTAATTGAAATGCAGGAAAATGCACAGGAAACCAATAGTGATATAAAGGAAACTGGGACTCAAATCAATGGAATGGACCAGAAGGAAGAACAAAACATCCCACCAGAAAGGAATGAAGAAATGAGAATTCAACAAAATGAGGAGAGGCTTAGAAACCTCCAGGATATCTTTAAACATTCCAACATCCGGATTATAGGGATCCCAGAAGGGGAAAAGAAATAGCCACGAGTGGAAAACTTATTTGAACAAATAGTAAAAGAGAATTTCCCCAGTCTGGCAAAGGAAATAGACTTCCAGGAAATCCAGGAAGCTCAGAGAGTCGCAAAAAAGTTGGACCCAAGAAGGAACATACTAAGGCACATCATAATTACATTAGCCAAGACCAAAATGAAGGAGAGAATCCTAGAAGCATCAAGGGATAAGGGGACAGTCACCTACAAAGGAGTTCCCATCAGACTGTCAGTGGATTTCTCAAAAGAGACCTTACAGGCAAGAAGGGGCTGGAAAGAAGTATTTCAAGTCATGAAATCCAAAGACCTACAGCCAAGATTGCTTTATCCAGCAAAACTTACATTTAGAATGGAAGGACAGACAAAGTGCTTCTCAGATAAGGTCAAGTTCAAGGAGTTCATTATAACCGAGCCCTTATTATATGAAATGTTAAAGGGACTTATATAAGAAAAAGAAGATGAAAAATATTAACAGTGAAAGGACAGCAAACACACAGCTATTAACAACCACACCTAAAAAAAAGCAAACCAAGAGGACAGCTAGATTGGGAGTGGAACCATAGAAATGAAGAACACATGCAGGGTTAGCAACAGGGGGGTGGGAGGAGGAGAAAGGGGGAGAAGGTACAGAAAATAGCATAGACGATAGGTAGAAACTAGGGGGGAGGGCGAGAATAGTGGGGGAAATACAGAATCTAAAGAACTTGAGACACGTGGTTATAAACTAAGGGGGGAGAATGGTGGGGGAGGGAGTGTGCAGGTGGAGGGGCATGAAGGGGGCGAATAGAGCAACTGTAATGGTATAATCAATAAAACATATTTTAAAAAAAGAAACTATCAGCAAAAGCCAAAAGGAAATGAAGAATACAATTTCTGAACTGAAGAACACAGTAGAATGAATGAAAAGCAGGTTCGATGGGGCAGAAGATTGGATTATCGAGTTGGAAGACACAGTAGAAAGAATCTCCCAGAAAGAGCAAGTAAAGGAAAAGAGGCTCAGAAAGAATGAAGAGGGATTAAGAGAAATGCAAGACAATATGTAACATAAGAATGTCCAAATAATAGGGAAAGAAGAAGAAGAAGAAGAAGAAGAAGAGGAGGAGGAGGAAGAGGAAGAAGAAGAGGAAGAAGAAGAGGAAGAAGAAGAGGAGGAGGAGGAGGAGGGGAGGAAGAGGAGGAGGAGGAGGAAAGGATAGAAAACCTATTTGAAAGAGTAATGATGGAAAATTTTCCTAATTTGATGAGAGAAAAAGTCACAAAATCAAAAATTACAGAGAGTTACAATCAAGAGGAACCCAAACAGGCCCACTACAAGACACATCATCATTAAAATGGCAAAATTCTAAAATAAAGACAGAATCTTAAAGGCAGCAAGGGAGAAAAAGGAAGTAACATACAAGGGAGCCCCAATAAGGGTAGCTACTGACTTCTCAATGGGAACACTCTAAGCAAGAAGGGAATGGCAAGAAATATTCCAGCTAATGAGAACCAGAGGCCTACAACCAAGGCTACTTTACCCAGCAAGGCTCTCAATCAAGATAGAAGGCCAAATAAAGAGCTTCCAAGACATAAGAAGTCTAAAAGAATATGCCTCCACCAAACCAGCTCTACAAGAAATACTAAAAGGACTACTTTAAGGAAAGGAAGGAAAAGAAAGAGAGACAGAGAGGAACCCAGGTACAAAAATGGCAATGAATAAGTACCTATCAATAATAACCTTAAATGTAAATGGATTAAATGCTCCAATCAAAAGACATAGAATAGTTGAATGGATAAGAAAGCATGACCCACACTTATGCTATCTGTAGGAGACCCACCTCAGAAAAAAAGACCATCATAGACTAAAAGTGAAAGGATGGAAACAAATTTTCCAAGCAAACGGACAAGAAAAAAAAGCTGGGGTAGCAATCCTCATATCAGACAAAATAGACTTCAAAAAAGGGCCATAAAGAGAGATCCAGAAGGTCACTTCATAATACTCAAGGGAAGAATCCACCAAGAAGACATTAACATCATAAATATATATGCACCAAGCATAGGAGCACCCAAATATATAAAGAAAATCTTAGAGGAATTCAAGAAAGATACTGACAGCAACACAATTAAAGTAGGAGATTTAAACACCCCACTGTCAAAAATGGACAGATCTGCCCTGGCTGGTATAGCTCAGTGGATTGAGTACCGGCCTGTGAACCACACAATCTCGGTTCCATTCCCAGTCAGGGCACATGCCTGGGTTGCAGGCCAGTTCCCGGCAGTGGACACACCAGAAGCAACCATACATTGATGGTTCTCTCCCTCTCTCCTTCCCTTCCCCTTTAAAGATAAATAAATAAAAAATATTTTAAAAAATGGACAGATCTTCCAAACAAAATCTCAACAAAGATATAGTGGCATTAAACAACACCCTAGATGAAATGGACTTGACTGATATATATATATAGAGCCCTTCATCCCAAAGAAGCTAAATACACATTCTTTTCAAATGTACATGGAAAATATTCAAAGATAGACCACATGATAGGACACAATACAAGCCTCAACAAATTCAAGAAAATTGAAATCATACCAAGCATTTCCTCTGACCATAAGGGACTGAAACTGGAAATCAACCCCAAAGGAAAAAAACCCAAACACTCAAAATCATGGAGATTGAATGGCATGCTATTAAACAATAAATGGGTCAAGATTGAAATTAGGGAAGAAATCAAAAAGTTTCTAGAAACAAATGAAAATGAACTCAAAACAATGCAAAACATATGGGACACGGCGAAGGCAGTCCTGAGAGGGAAGTTCATAGCAATACAGGCTTACCTAAAGAAGATAGAAACATTTCAAACAAACAACCTAACCCTGCACCTGTAAGAACTCAAGGAACAACAACAAAGACAGCCCAGAGCAAGTACAAGGAAGGAAATAACCGGGATCAGAGTAGAATTAAATGACATAGAGACTAAAAGCACAATTCTAGGGATAAATTAATCCAGGAGTTGGTTTTTTGAAAAGATAAACAAAACAGACAAGCCTTTAAGTAGGCTCATTAAGAAAAGAAGAGAGAGGACACAAATAAACACAATGAGAAAGAGGAGATATTACAACTGATACCACAGAAATAGAAGGGATTGTAAGAAATTACTATGAAGAACTATATGCCAAAAAATTTGGAAACCTAGGTGAAATGGACAAATTTCTAAAAAAAATATAATCTTCCAAAAGTCAATGAAGAAAAATTAGAAAGCATGAACAGACCAATAAGAGCAGATGAAATTGAAGCAGTAATCAAAAAACTCCCGTCACAAAAAAGCCCTGAGCCAGATGGTTTCACAGAAGAATTTTACAAAGAATTTAAGGAAGAGCTAACCCCCATTCCTCACAGACTATTCCAAAAAATCCAAAATGATGGGAAACTCCCAAACTCTTTTTATGAAGCCAGCATAATCCTAATTCCAAAGCCAGATAGAGACACAACAAAGAAAGAAAACTACAGGCCAATATCGGTGGTGAACATAGATGTTAAAATCCTCAACAAAATATTGGCAAATCGCATCCAACAATACATAAAAAAGATCACACACCACGACCAAGTGGAATTCATTCCAGGTATTCAAGGATGGTTCAATATCCGCAAATCAGTAAGTGTAATACATCACATAAACAAAAGCAAAGACAAAAACCACATGATCATATCAATAGATGCAGAAAAAACACTTGATAAGGCAGAACACCCATTCATGATAAAAACACTCAGCAACCTGGGAATACAGGAAGCATTCCTCAGTATAATAAAGGCCATATATGAGAGACCTACAGCCAAATCATCATACTCAATGGGCAAAATATTTTCCACTAAGATCAGGAACAAGACAAGGTTGTCCAGTTTCACCACTTCTATTCAATATAGTATTGGAAGTATTAGCCACAGAAATTAGACAAGAAAAGTTAATAAAAGGCACCCAAATCAGAAAGGAAGAAACAAAAGCATCATTGTCTGCAGATGACAGGACAGTGTAGATGGAAAATTCTATAGACTCTACCCAAAATCTGCCCGACCTAATAAATGAATTTGGCAAAACAGTGGGATACAAAGTCAATATTCAGAAATCAAAGGCATTTTTGTATACCAAAAATGAAACAGCAAAAGGAAAAATCTAGAAAAAGTTCCATTTGATATAGCAAAAAGGAGAATAAAATACCTAGGAATAAACTTAACCAAGGAGGTAAAACACCTGTATGCAGAAAACTACACAACACTGAAGAAAGAATTCAAGGAAGACAGAAACAAATGAAAACATATACGATGTTCATGGATTGAAAGAATTAACATCATCAAAATGTCCATACCGAAAGCAATTTACAGATTCAATGCAATACCTACGAAAGTACCAATGACATATTTCACAGACATAAAATAAGCACTTCAAAAATTTATGTGGAACCATAAACAACCCCGAATACAGCTGCAATTTTGAGAAAAAAGAAAAAAGTAGAAGGGATCACAATACCTCATACCAACCTGTAATACAAGGCCAGTGTAATCAAAACAGCCAGGTACTGGCATAAAAACAGGAATGTAGATCAATGGAGGAGAACAGAGAGCTCAGAAATCAACCCAAGATTCTGCAGTCAATTAATATTCAACAAAGGGGGCAATGACGTAAAATGGACTAAAAATAGCCTGTTTAACAAACGGTGTTAGGAGAACTGGATAGCTAAATGCAAAAAAAAAAAAAGAAACTCGAGCACCAACTTACAACATACACCAAAATAAATTTAAGTTGGATAAAAGACTTAAATAGAAGCTGTGACACCATTAAAGCCCTAGAGGAGAACATTGGCAGGAAGATCTCAGATATTTCACACAGCAACATTTTTACTGATATGTCCTTTAGAGCAAGGGACATAAGGGAAAGAATAAACAAATGAGATCTCATTAAAATTAAAAGCTTTAGCACTGCTAAGGATAACAGTATTAAAATAAAAGAGAATGAAGTATATGGGAAAACATATTTGCCAATGATACCTCAGACAAGGGTTTCATCTTCAAAATATACAAAGAACTTACATAACTCCACTCTAAGAAGACAAGCAACCCAGTTAAAAAGGGGGAAACTACTTGAACAGATACTTCTCCAAGGAGGACATACAGAAGATCCAGAGACACATGAAAAGATGCTCAATATCACTAACTATCAGAAAAATGCAAATTAAAACCACAGTGAGATACCACTTTACACCAGTCAGAATGGCCATTATAAACAAAGCAACAAACAACAGGTGTTGAAGAGGTTGTGGAGAAAAGGAGACCCTAATCCATTGTTGGTGGGATTGCAGACTGGTACAACCACTATGGAAAACAGTATGGAATTTTCTCAGAAAACTAAAAATGGATCTGCCTTTTGACCCAGCAATTCCACTTCTAGGATTATACCCTAAGAATCCTGTAACATCAATCCAAAAGAACCTATGCACCCTAATGTTTATAGCTGCACAATTTACAGTAGCCAAGAGTTGGAAGCAATCTAGGTACCCATCAGTAAATGAATGGATCCAAAAGCTATGGTACATATACACAATGGAATTCTATGCAGCAGGAAGAATGAAGCAGCTACTACCCTTTGCAACAGCATAGATCGATCTGGAAAGCATTATGCTGAGTGAAATAAGCCAGGCAGTGAAAGACAAACACCATATGATCTCACCTTTAACAGGAAGCTAAACTACAAACAATCAAACAAGCAAAATATAACCAAAGACACTGAAATAGAGAACAGGCTGGCAGTGACTAGAGGGGAGAGGGGAGGGAATTTCAGGGGAAATAGGGGAGGGATTTATAGGAACATATATAAAGGATACATGGGCAACAACTGAGAAAGGTGGAATTGGGAGTGAGGGGGGGAGCACGGGGGTGGGATGGGACGGGAGTAATAGACAGAAAACTTTACTTGAAAAATAATTAAATAAAAAAATTGGAAGAAAACCCCAAAGGGTATCAGGATTAGGAGAGAGCAAGGATTTGAAAACCTATTTCAGGAGATAATGATGGATAACTTGCCTAATCTGGTGAAGGAAATAGTTACAAGTCCAGAGAGTTCCAAACAAGATGAACCCAAACAAGCCCAAAGTAAGACACATAATTCAAATGGCAGCTTAAAGACAAAGATAGATCTTAAAAGCAGCAATAGAAAATCAGTTAGTTACCTACAGGAAAGTTTGCATAAGACTGTCAGGACATTTCTTAACAGAAACTCTCAAGGCCAGAAGGGATTGGCATGAAATACCTAAAGTGATGAAAAGACAAGAACTAGAGCCAAGATTACTTTACACAGCAAGTCTGTCATTTAGCCTTCAGAAATAGTTAAAGAGCTTCCCAGATGCCTCAAAAAAGCTAGAATAAGAAGGAAAATAAAATATATGAATAATAAAATGGCAATAACTAAATATCTATCAATAATTACTTTAAATATACAGATTAAATGTGGCAATCAAAAGATGTAGGTGTCTGAATGGATAAGAAAACAAGACCCATACACATAAAGCTTAAAGAAGATACACTTCAGGTTGAAGAACACACACAGACTGAAAGTAGAAGAGTGGAAAAATGATATTTCATACAAATGAAAACAACAACAACAAAAAGCTGAGGTAACAATACTTAGACAACATAGACTTTAAAACAAAGGCTATAACAAGAGACAAAGAAGGACCCAACAATTTCATTTCTGAATGTTTATCTGATGAAACCCAAAACACTAATGGGAGGGTGGAAAGATGGAAAAAACTAGAACAATTGTAATAGCATAAAGAGTTTTAAAAATTTTTAGTTTCAGCAAGGACATATGCATTCCATGTTTATTGCAGCATTATTTAAAATAGTCCATATATGGAAGCTACCTGAATGTCCATCAGTAGATGAATGAATGAAGAGACATGATACATATATACAAAGAAATACTGCTCATGCATTAAAAATAATGAAAACCTGTCATTTGTGATAATATGGATGAATCTAGAGGACATTATTATAAGTGAAATGAGTCAGACAAAGACAAGTACCATATGATTTCATTTATATGTGTAATCTAAAAAAAGAAAAAAGAAAACAAAACCGACATATATACAGAGAACATTTTGATGATTGCAAATGAGAGGGGGTTAGTGGGTATAAGTGAAAATGGGAAAAACATTAAGATATACAAATTGTCAGTTGTAAAAACAATCAGAGGATGTAAAGTACAGTATGGGGATTATAGTCAACAATTTTGTACTAACTCTGTATGGTGTCAGATGGGTATTAGACTTATTGGGATGATCACTTCATGAATTATAAAAAAATTAATTATTATGTTATATCCTTGAAGCTAATATACAATTATATGCAAAACATAATTTAAAAATAAAAAAACAAAAATGCAAAAATCATTATTAGCATGTTATTTATAATTATTCAAGTAAATATAAAAAGAAAAAGCTAAAATAGATAAATATTTTCTATGAGTATAAGAACATGGGGTAAGGAGACTTCCGCCAAGATGGAGGCATAGGTGGAAACACTGTGCCTTCTCCCACAACCAAGTTTGAATGAAACAAAGGTTTGGAGAAACAAAGACACAACCAAAGTACAGAAAATTGAATTATACGGAAGTCCAACTACATCTAACCGTTCAACGGGACGGTAAGAGGGGCGGAGCCAGCAGCGAGCAGGGTCGGGCAGGACAGGGCCCCCGACCCAGGCGCACAGGCAGACGGGAACCAGTTGCGGTGCGGGGCAGACCACGGGCGCATATTCGCACACAGAGAGGCAGACCACGCAGGCCCCAGGGGGCGAGGGCTGACGGCGGTGGCACACTCCCGTGCAGTGGGACGAAACGCGTGGGCCCGGTGACGGCAGCAACTGCGGCACCGGTGAGGGCCATGGCGGCAGGCGGCAGACAGGACGCCATAGTCCCTCTTTGACCCCGGCCCCACATATAGCGTCACAACCCAGCGACTTAGTTGCCCTGCAATACCAGTGAGAGCCATTGCCCCTCTTCGACCCCGCCCCCACATACCCAGCGACTTAGTTGCCCTGTTCTAGTGAACACTTTAGGGCTCTGATCCTGCTATGGAACAGGCACGAACAACCCAAAAGATGGCGCAAGAAGAACTCAAAGTCCAAGAGCCAATAACTCTAAGTGACCGAGAAATTGCCAGCCTCTCAGAAGCACAATTCAAGACACTGTTTATCAGGATGCTCACAGAACTGGTAGATTATAGTCACAAATTAGAGGAACAAAGTCACAAATTAGAGGAACATATGAAGGCTAAACTAATTGAAATGAAGGGAGATGCACAGGAAACCAATAGTGATGGAAAGGAAACGGGGACTCAAATCAATGGAATGGACCAGAAGGAAGAACAAAACATCCCACCAGAAAGGAATGAAGAAATGAGAATTCAAAAAAATGAGGAGAGGCTTAGGAACCTCCAGGACATCTTTAAACGTTCCAACATCCGGATTATAGGGGTACCAGAAGGGGGAAAGAAACAGCCACGAGTGGAAAACTTATTTGAACAAATAATAAAGGAGAACTTCCCCAGTCTGGCAAAGGAAATAGACTTCCAGGAAATCCAGGAAGCTCAGAGAGTCCCAAAGAAGTTGGACCCAAGAAGGAACACACCAAGGCACATCATAATTACATTAGCCAAGACCAAAATGAAGGAGAGAATCCTAGAAGCAGCAAGGGATAAGGGGACAGTCACCTACAAAGGAGTACCCATCAGACTGTCAGCGGATTTCTCAAAAGAGACCTTACAGGCAAGAAGGGGCTGGAAAGAAGTATTCCAAGTCATGAAATCCAAAGACCTACAGCCAAGATTGCTTTATCCAGCAAAACTTTCATTTAGAATGGAAGGACAGATAAAGTGCTTCTCAGATAAGGGCAAGTTCAAGGAGTTCATCATCACCAAGCCCTTATTATATGAAATGCTAAAGGGACTTATATAAGAAAAAGAAGATGAAAAATATTAACAGTGAAAGGACAGCAAACACACAGTTATTAACAACCACACCTAGAACAAAAGCAAACCAAGAGGACAGCTAGATCAGAAGTGGAACCATAGAAATGAAGAACACATGGAGGGTTAGAAATAGGGGGATGGCAGGGGGAGAAGGGGGAAGAAGGCACAGAAAATAGCATAGATGGTAGGTAGAAAATAGATAGGGGGGAGGGCGAGAATAGTGGGGGAAATATAGAATCCAAAGAACTGGAGACACGTGGTTATAAACTCGGGGGGAGAATGGCGGGGGAGGGAGTGTGCGGGTGGAGGGGAATGAAGGGGGGGAATAGAACAACTGTAATGGTATAACCAATAAAATATATTAAAAAAATAAAAATAAATAAATAAATAAAAATAAAAAGATGCATCATAAAAAAAAAGAGCATGGGGTAAGGAGAAGAGCAGAAGACCACTGTTTTCTTTTGAAAGTCTTAAAGAACTGCAAAAATTTTTAATGATATTAATATACTAATTTAATAAACACAATATTTATTTATTTATTTATTTACTTACTTATTTTTTCAGCTATGAAAGTGTCTTTATTAGAAAATGGATTCCAGAAAGGTTAAAAAGCAATACTAGAAGGTATAGGTGCAGAATTGGAGGCAGTCATTCAAAGCATTCAAATAAGAATATGGCAACATCTCCCCATTTTAGGTACTCTTTTTGTTTCTGTGATTCTCGAAGTTCTACTTTGTCAGCTGTCTTTGTAGGGTAAACTTTTCTGGTAGGAATCCTGTGGGATTCAGTGGTGTGTTCCCTTTGATCTCCTTCTCTGGAGACTCAAGGGTTGTCATTTTTTCTGTTTCCTTGGGCTCTTTTGTTATACTTGGATTCAAACTCCAAAATGTATAAAGAACTCACACAACCCCACTCCAAAAAGACAAACCCAATTAAGAAATGGGCAAAGGACCTGAACAGACACTTCTCTGAGGAGGACATACAGAGGTCCCAGACACATGTAAAATGATGCTCAGTATCACCAGCCATCAGAGAGATGCAAATTAACACCACAATGAGATACCACTTCATAATGATCAGAATGGCCATTATAAACAAAGAAACAAACAACAAATGTTGGAGAGGATGTGGAGAAAAGGAAACCCTAGTGCACTGTTGGTGCGATTGCAGACTGGTGCAACCACTATGGAAAAGAGTATGGGATTTCCTCAGAAAACTAAAAATGAAACTGTCTTTTGACCTGGCAATTCCACTGTCAGGATTATATTCTAAGAACTCTGAAACACCAATCCAAAAGAACCAATACACCCCAATGTTCATAGCAGCACAATTTACAATAGCCAGGTGCTGGAAAAGTGCCCATCAGTAAATGAATGGATAAAAAACTATGGTACATTTACACAAAGGAATACTATGCAGCAGAAAGAAATAAGGAGCCTCTACCCTTTGTGTCATATTGGGTGGACCTGGAGAACATTATGCTAAGTGAAATAAGCCAGACAGTGAAAGACAAATACCACATGATCTCACCTTTAAGTGGATCCTAATCAACAAAACAAACAAGCAAGCAAAATATAACCAGAATCATTGAAATTAAGAACAAACAGACAGTAACCAGAGAGAAGATGGGAGGGGTTAATGGGGGGAAGGGGGAGGAAGGATTTTCAGGGACAACTACAAAAAACACATGGGCAAAACCAAGGGGTAGTGGAATTAGGAAAGGAAGGTGGGGATGGCTGGGGGGAAGGGTAGTGGTGGAAGGAAAAGCCAGACAACTGTACTTGAACAGCAATAAAAAATAAAAATAAAATAAACAAAACTGCACTGAGATACCACTTCATACCAGTCAGATCGGCCATCATAAGCAATCAACAAACAACAAGTGCTGGTGAGGTTGTGGAAGAAAGGGAACTCTAGTAGACTGTTTGTGAGAATGTGGAATGGTGCAGCCATTGTGGAAGGCAGTATTGAATTTCCTCAGAAAACTAAAAATGGAACTTCCTTTTGACCCCGCAATTCCACTGCTGGGATTATATCTTAAGAACACTGAAACACCAATCCAAAATAGCGTATGCACACCAATGTTCATAGCAGCACAATTTACAATAGCCAAATGCTGGAAGCAACCTAAATGCCCACTGGTAAGTGAGTGGATCAATAAAGTATGGTACATTTACACAATCAAATACTATGCAGCAGAAAGATGGAGCTCCTACCTTTTGTGACAGCACAAATGGATCTAGACAGCCTTATGCTAAGTGAAATAGCCAGGCAGTGAAAGGCAAATACCATATGATGTCACCTATAAGTGAAGCCTGATCACCAAAACAAATAATCAAGCAAATAAACTGAGCCATGAAATAAAGAATAGACTGATGGTAAACAGAGGGAAGGGGAGAAAGGAATAATGGGAGAAATTGGGGAAGAGTTGTCAAGTGATATGTATAAAGTACACATGGACAAAGCCAAAAAAGTAATTTCAAGGGTGGGAGGAGGGGGAGGGTGGGGTAGGGTGGAGAAATTGTAGACAACTTTACTTTAAAACCAATAAAAAGTAAATTAGTTAAATAACAAAAAAATCCCAAATATGGCAATATAAATATTTGAAAATCATCTTTCAGGTGTTAAAAACAAAATCTTTAAGTCATTCCTAGCTTGAAGTTCACAGCATTTTCTAGACAAGAGAAAGACAGTTAATATTTGAAAGACATGAAAGTTTTCTGATGGTTAATCACATTAGATGGCTTGCCTTTGACCAAAGTCCTTCCTTTTTAAACATGAAGAAAAGTATTACATAGGTCCACTGTTAAACATATTGGAAAATTAATTCTGCCATAATATATTACTACAAAGCTTAGAAAATAAAGATATTACAGTGGCTTTGAACTAAATTTAATAGTCATCTCTTCTGCTGACAACTTCTTTACATGTTGGACCCAACGGTATGATATGTTCAAACTCTGCTGTATATAATCCTTTGATGTCACATAATGGTGGATATGGATCTACAATGCCTCAATCACACAGATTCTTTAGCACCATAAGGTGTTATTTTCTCCCAAGTGATCCAAAAACAAAGTGAATATACAAAAAAAATGAGTCATATTTCTTTAGATAGATAGATAGATAGATAGATCATAGATAGATAGATAATAGATACAGGCTTATATTTGGGCCCTTTTGCATATTTTTTCTGTACTTCATGGGATTATTTTGTTGTCTAAAGGTGAATTTGAAATCAGTCAGAGGTATTTACTTAAAAGTTCTGCATGTGAGTATTGCCTTACCTCCAGAATATGACTCACCAATACAAAGCAATATGATGTCAAGCATGCATGTTCTCTTTTTTAGAACATGAACACTCTTTTTACATTGTTGTGGTAAACAATGGGCCATTAACCAGAAATTTTATTTATAGAACATCTTAATGTTCCACTAGTCTGTGTTAGCAAATGCCTCTTGCTTATGTTGATGGTACTCTTATACTTTATAAAATTGACATTAAACATTCATCATAAACTTATTTTTGGTATAAAATAATGCTTTCTTCAAGAAAAAATATTATTTTCTTTTTTAAAGAAAATTACAGTTGTTCATAACTAAAGTCAAATCTATTCCTTAAGAAATTTATTTATTTTTGGAGTATATATCTACCTCTAAACATTTACTCTTAAATAAATAAAATTTTCAATTTTCTAAAAAATTTTTCCTACATACAAACTGAAAGTTCTCTTTTGGATCATTAAAATTGCAGTTGACCTATGAACTAAACAGGTCCACTTGTATGTATATATTTTTCAATAAATAATTATTTTGTTTTTGATCCATGGGTGAAAAACTGATTCTTGCACTGATTTCAGCAGTTGTATATAGGCATCTGTGGATTTTAGTATCCATAGGGTTCCTGAAACCAGTTCTCCATGGTTACTAAGAGACAAATTAAGTTTTGCAGAAGTCAGAATTTATACATTGAAAATACACTGCGTAGGGCAATGGTGTCTGTAGCTCCTGCATTGTTCAAGGGTCAACTGTATTTATTTCTCCCTGACATTTCTTTATTTTCTGTATCCAATTAAGTTTAATTATATTCAGGAATATTATTTTTAATGAACATTATTAAATACACCCAAATAAATGTAGGTTAAATCAGAATTAGGATGAATGTTATGAAATATTGGTATGACTGTGGCCTTTTCACAAATACAAACACCATAGATTTATACTTTTTTGTTTGCTTTTCATTTGCAATGTGAAATGTCAAAAATCGGACTTCCAAATTTTGGTTACTTGCTTTCAGTTATTTATTTATTGAAAGATACTTGACCATTTGCAATGTATGGCAGACACAATGCTAAATGGTAGAGATATGATGAAAAATGAAAACTACAAAGTACCTTCCTCATTAAGCTTACATTCATGTCAAGAAATTTTTTTTATTTTTTTAAATATATTTTATTTATTATACCATTACAGTTGTTCTATTTCCCCTTCATTCCCCTCCCCCCTGCACACCTCCTCCCCCACCATTCCCCCCTTTAGTTTATGACCACTTGTCTCAAGTTCTTTAGATTCTATATTTCCCCCACTATTCTTGCCCCCCCTATTTTCTACCTACCATCTATGCTACTTATTTTCTGTACCTTCTCCCCCCTTCTCCTCCTCCCACTCCCCTGTTGCTAACCCTCCATGTGATCTTCATCTCTATGGTTCCACTCCTGATCTAGCTGTCCTCTTGGTTTGCTTTTGTTTTAGGTGTGGTTTTTAATAACTGAGTTTGCTGTCCTTTCACTGTTCATATTTTTATCTTCTTTTTCTTATATAAGTCCTTTTAACATTTCATATAACAAGGGCTTGGTGATGATGAATTCCTTGAATTTGATCTTATCTGGGAAGCGCTTTATCTGTCCTTCCATTCTAAATGAAAGTTTTGCTGGATAGAGCAATCTTGGCTGTAGGTCCTTGCCTTTCATGACTTGGAATACTTCCTTCCAGCTCCTTCTTGCCTGTAAGGTCTCAAATGGAAACTCCTTTGTAGGTGACTGTCCCCTTCTCTCTTTCTGCTTCTAGGATTCTCTCCTTCATTTTCATCTTGGCTAATGTAATTATGATGTACTTTGGTGTGTTCCTTCTTGGGTCCAACTTCTTTGGGACTCTCTGAGCTTCCTGGATTTCCTGGAAGTCTATTTCCTTTGCCAGACTGGGGAAGTTCTCCTTTATTATTTGTTCAAATAAGTGTTCCACTCGTGGCTGTTTCTTTTCCCCTTCTGGTACCCCTATAATTCGGATGTTGGAAGGTTTAAAGGTGTCCTGGAGGTTCCTAAATCTCTCCTCATTTTTTTCAATTCTTGTTACTTCACATTTTTCTGTTTGATCATTTCTTCCTTCCTTCTGGTCCACTCCCTTGATTTGAGTCCCATTTTCCTTTCCATCACTATTGGTTTCCTGTGCATTTCCCTTCATTTCAATTAGTTTAGCCTTCATATGTTCCTCTAATTTGTGGCTAAATTCAACCAGTTCTGTGAGCATCCCAATCACCAGTATTTTGAACTGTGCATCTGGGAGGTTCGCTACTTCTCGGGCGCTTAGAGTTATCAGCTCTGGGACTTTGAGTTCTTGAGCCATATTTTGGACTGTTCATACCTGTTACGTGTATGAGGAGTGGAGTCCTAGGTGTTCACCAGGGCGGGGCAACTGAGTTGCTGGGTTGTGATGCTGTGTGTGGGCGTGGGGTCAATAGTGGTCACCTCTGCTGCTTCTTGCTGCTGGGGCCTGCACGGTCTGTCTCACTGTGTGCAAATGTGTTACCACAGTCTGCCTGCTGCCTTTCACCCTCACTGGATCTTCCCATTGCTACCCTAGGCCTGGGATCTGTCCAGGCTGCCTGGGCGCCTGGGATTGGGGGATCCTTCCTGCCCGACCCTGCTCTGCTGCTGGCTCTGCCTCTTACTGTCTGGTTGAACCGTTATTTGTTGTCGGACTTCCGTATAGTTCAATTTTCTGTTCTTTAACTGCGTCTTTGTTTACTAAAGCTTTGTTGTATTCAAACTTGGTTGTGGGGGAAGGCACAGTGTTTCCACCTATGCCTCCATCTTGGCAGAAGTCCTATTTGTTGTCTTTATCTGGCTATGGGATTGGGGTGATGCTGGTGTCATGAAAAGCATTTGGGAGTTTTCCACCTTCTTGGATTTGGGGAAATAAGCTGTGAAGGATAGGGGTTAGCTCTTCCTTAAATGCTTTGTAAAATTCTCCTGTGAAACCATCTGGTTTTGGCCATTTGTGTGCTGGGAGTTTTTTGACTGCTTCTTTGATTTCATGAGCTGTTATCAGTATGTTTAGGCTTTCTGCTTATTCTTCATTTAGTTTTGTAGGATTATGTTTTTCCAGAAATTTGTCCATTTCACCTAGGCTTTCAAATTTTTTGGCATATAGTTCTTCGTAGTAATTTCTTACAGTCCTTTGTATTTCTATGATATCAGGTGTAATTTCTTTTCCTCTCTCATTTCTGATTGTGTTTGTTTGGGACCTTTTATTTTTCATTATGAGTCGACTTGAAGGCTTGTCAATTTTATGTTTTCAAAGAACTAACTCCCGGATTTATTGATCCCTGGAATTGTTCCTTTTGTCTCTATGCCATTTAATTCTGGTCTGATCTTGGACATTTCCTTCCTTGTACTTGTTCTGGGCTGTCTTTGTTGTTGTTCCTCTAGTTCTTGTAGATATTGGGTTAGTTTGTTTATTTAAAATGTTTCTATATTTTTAGGTAGGCCTGTATTGCTACGAACTTCTCTCTCAGAACTTTTTTTGCTGTGTCCTATAAGTTTTGGACTGTTTTGAGTCCATTTTCACTTGTTTCTAGAAACTCTTTTATTTCTTACATGAGCTCATTCTTAATACCTTCATTGTTTACTAGCATGGTATTCAATCAACAAGAATTTGAGTGTTTTTTAGTTTTTTTCATTGAGGTTCATTTCTAGTTTCAGTCCTTGTGATGAGAGAAAATCCTTGATATGATTTCACTTTTCTTGAATTTGTTGAGGCTTGTTTTTTGTTGTCTGTCACGTGATCTATTTTTGCAAATGTTCCATGTGCATTTAAAAAGAATGCATATTTTGCTTCTATGGGATGAAAGGCAATATATATATATATATATATATATATATATATATATATAGTGTGTGTGTGTGTGTGTGTGTGTGTGTGTGTTAATCCATTTGTTCTAGGACATTGTCAATGCCTCTATATCTTGGTTGATATTTTGTTTGGAAGATCTATCTGTTTTTGGCAATGGAGTGTTCAAATTCCCTAGTATAATTTTGTTGCCATTGATACCTTTCTTGAAGTCCTCCAAGATTTTTCTTATGTATTTGGGTGCTTCTATGTTAGGTACATATATGTTTATAATTTTTATGTCTTCTGTATGGATTATTCCCTTAAGTATTATTAAGTGTTCTTCTGGGTCTTTTTTTATGCCCCTTATCTTGAAGTTTACTTGGTCTGATATGAGTTTTGCTACTCTGGCTTTTTTCCTCCTCATCCACTTTGCTTGGAATATTTTTTTCCAACCCTTCACTTTCAGTCTGTATAGGTCTTTTGTTCTTCAGCATATGTCTCTTGTATGCAGTATATGGGTCTCTTGTATGCAGAATATGTGACCACAGGTTTTTACAGCCAGAGTTTTTGAAGTTTTATTTCCCCTTGCTGGGACCCTGGGTTGCACAGTCTGTCTCACTTCCCAGTTGTTCTTTCCAGTTTGTCTGCAAGGAAATACTAGACCACATGATCCACCATCTACCACCTCACCTGCCTAGTTCTCCTGCTGCCACATTGCAGCACATCCTCTCTGGCCTGGCTGGCAATCTCTGCCCCTCTTGCCTGTCTGAATGAATGTTTCTTCTTTAACTCGTGGTTGTAGGATCTCTATATAGTTCAATTTTCTGGCAGTTCTAGTTATTTTTCATTTTTATATTTTTGTTGTTCTTCTTTGGTTGTGCTAGGAGGCAAAGTGACTTCTATGCCTCCATTTTGCCTAGAAGTAAAAGCTAGCCAACTTTCAATTAATTCATTCAGAAAATGATTACCTAGTATAATCCAAGCAGAGCTAGAGCTGGTAGTAGACAAGTAATTAACTCGTCACTTCTGTGATCAAGTAGTAGTATATTGGTGTTTGTGGACACAAAAGCAAATCATTTCATCAGAGAACTTTGTTAGAAATATAGAGTTAGAGGTCACAGATATATTAGTGATGTGAAGGTCCGACAGCAAATGAGATCAGAATATATCTAACCAAAAACTTTCTTGGTAACAGCTCATGATTTGAATATTTAGTTTCCCCTTGTTTCCTATCAAAATTAAGGGGATACATTCTCTTCCAGAGCTACTCTGAAATGAAAATCAAAAATCAAGACTGATAATGACTTTATATATGATCCTTATTTTAATGGGATATTCTAATATCTTCAGATCCTCATTCCTTGATATGTCTTCATTTGTTGTGCAAAAAGAAACTGCTCTAATACTAGTAATGTTCAGCGTTACACAGTTAAAATAATTCATGGTTTCTCTGATAATTCTTCCACACCCACAATGAGTGGGCCTTATTGGGAAACATGTTCAGATAAGAACTAACTTCTCAGCAAAGAGGAGCTATCCCTAGTGTCGTCTGCCCAACTACATTCTTTGTCTTAGAATTTGCAACTAGGGAGAGTAGATCAGTGAACACCAGACATTGATTTTGTGATGTATACAAATTGGGGCTGAAATGGCAATGGGGCAAAAACAGTGTTTAAGTAGAGCATAAAAATCATGACTGGGAGACAGACAGGGGGGCAAGGAGATTAAAAAGAAAGAGAAGATGCCTTGTTTGCTGACTTTTAAAAATGAAAATGCTATTTTCAAATACTGTTCTTCTTAATGCTATTTGCCCACAAAGTGTGGTTGTGTCTTTATCTGAGAGAGTAAGCTGGATTTCAATCTGCTTCCTATTAGAGAAGCACTTCCTCTGTCTTTGCTTGGTAGAGAAGAAATATTGGAAAATGAACTCACATTATTTTCCATGTATCCTCTTGCTATCGGTATTCTATGACACTGTGTCAACACAGGGGAAAGGGCTATGGGGAAAGAATCAAAAAGCTGGTTTTAGATTGCCTCTCACCTAGGCTCTTATCTAGAGAGCAAAAGGGAAATTTCAAGCTCACACGTAGTTCAAGCCAGTTGATCAGGACTGTACTGGATAGAGCTTTGGGGAAAAAAAAAAACCATGAGTAGAGGAAAATATATTTGCCTACATTATCCACAATGTGCTTCACATGCCCCAAAAGGATGTGGCATGATGCAGTCACTGTGAGATTTGAGACCCTAGCTGAATCTCTTTCCATCAGAGACTGCTTTCTCTGTAGATAGTGCTGTTCCACACACTCCTAATAAGACTCTTCATGGAGTATTGCATACTTGACACATAACACAGAATAGATTCTCCCAGGAAGAGTTATCAAATGCAAAAGCAGAAAATCATCTTAGTTAAGAAAAGAAGTAGGGAGAATATAAAAACTACCTTCAAATGCATTCGGTCACATGATAACTACCAGTAGCAAATGGGGTTGTATGTTTTTAAAAAACATTTACTTATTTATTTTTACAGAGGGGAATGGAGGGAGAAATAGAGGGAGAGAAACACAATGACCCCCTTGCCTGGGACCTGGCCTGCAACCCAGGCATGTGCCTTGACTGGGTAGGGAATCAGTGACCCTTTGCTTTACAGGCCGGTGCTCAATCCACTGAGCCATGCCAGCCAGGATAGGACTGTATTTTTTGTGTGCTTATATTTAAGACATCTTTCTTACAATAAAATATTAAACAGAAGTTTTAACTTGATTCCAAGTGGATCACCTTTGGTAAAAGAAGTGTAATTACTCTATGGGAGAGAAGCTACATGGATGCTATACCATGGGGAATTTAAAAAATGAACATTTGACAAGTAACCACATGATACATTAAGAACTATCCTTTTAGTCATCTAATATAAATACATACTCTTCTTTTTATAAACTTTATGTAAAATGTGTACATTCATGTCCCCCATCTGTGGAAAGTTATTCAATATGTTATCCACCTATTAGACCAAGCCCAGGATCACGGGCCTATGTACTGTCTTTGCTGTCTCATAGCATAGTAACATATCTTAAAAATAATGATTTGTACATTCCCAATACCTGTGATATACAATGGTGGAAAAGATTGGGATAACTAATTAAACTTCTCATTCAGAAAAGAGAAGAACAATAAAAAGTAGTAAATTGGTTCACAGCATATATCACATCCCATTAGGTAGAAATACTGACAGCTCAATATTCTGATAAATATGATGAATTCATCATTACAATATTACGTTTGTAACATAAGAGATTTTCCATTGTCCTTCAGGTCCCTGTTTTCATTCCCTGGAAGAATCTCCTTCGTCTATTGCCCTCCAAATAAACATCTACAGTAGACATTAAGAAGATTTCACATTTTCCTGCTGATACCTTATAATGTTTGAAGAATGAAAAAATAGAGATTTCTCTAGAAGTTAGTGAGTTGGTGATCAGAGTCAAAGATTATGTAGGCTTTTAAACATGAGATTTATTTTTCTCCCTTAAAAACAGGCTTTGTGAGCCCTGGCTGACGTAGCTCAGTGGATTGAGCGCGGGCCTGCGAACCAGAAGATCGCGGTTCGATTCCCAGTCAGGGCACATGCCTGGGTTGCAGGCCGGTTCCTTGCAGGTTAACTACCAGCAGGGGACGCACAAAAGGCAACTGTACATTGATGTTTCTCTCCCTCTCTCCTTCCCCTCTGAAGATAAATAAATAAACAAAATCTTTAAAAAAAAATGCTCACCTCCCCTCAATCAACCCATAGTCTTAAATTTCATAGATTATTTCCAGTTTATCCTCTTACTTCTCAAACACATTGAGACCCTTTTAAGAAGAAAGCTCCTGTTAGATTGTTATGGGATTTATAATTTTATTTTTAAGTGTGTATTAAAATTATCAATTATTTATTAATAACGTTCTATGATTAAAAATGGAAGAGGTAGAAACTGAACATGAGTAACAGTGCATAAGACATGAGAAAAAAGTATGTTGAGGAGACCCTTAAGGAGACTAGTTTACCTGGAGTTGAGGATGTATATTAGGGATCTATAAAAGAGAAAACTAATATCTCTTGATTTCCTGTTATGTATCAAGCAGGTGGTTTGCATTTTTTACCTTTTTCAGGTATTATTTCTCAAACATACTCTTATATAATCCATATGTAAAAATTGTAAATTCTACCTCAAAAATATATTTAGAATCTGATCCCTTCTCCAATTCCACCTGATACTAGCCACTTTCACTTCTTGCTTGGATATTACAGTAACTTCCTGATTGCTCTACTGGCCAACTGTTGGGAACCACCTTGCCTGGTTTCAGAAGCTGTAACCCACTCCATGGCTGAGTGAGCAACCTTCGGACCGTAAGCCACTAAGGAGACAAAGCTTATCTCCATGGCAAGATTGCCACTTCTGCTCCTTTTACTTCATCCATAACTGGCCCCCAATGCTTGATTGGTTAGCCAATGACGGGTAAGATTCCTTAAGGGAAGATCACCCTAAGACAGGCAAGATCATGTGGAGGCCCCAGGGAAGGACTTGGGGGGCTATAGCAAAAGGGGGTGATGGACCCTTGCCCCTCAGCTTTGACATAGCCTGAGTCCTCATTCTTTCTTCCAGAAGTCTCCTAGTCTCTTGGCTGCCTTACTTCCCCTGCCTGATTTAAGCCTGAAACAATGACAGAGGGTGGTGCAGCCCTGTGCTGGAAAGGGCGGGTTCCCCTGGGGTGATTGGGCCTAAGAAAGAATACATAAATTCCTGTGAAACCTGCTTTCCTAAGAATGTTCTCAATTAAATGATAAGGGTCTGGGAAGGAAATGAGTTTGTTTCCCAAAGTTTTGTAGCCCTTTGGCTAACAGACCCTGACTCAGAATAGGCCCTCAGAATTTTTCGTATGTTTGATTCTCACTGCCTGATAAAGATGAATGAGCTTTACCTGTACTCTTGTGCAAACAAACCCAATAAAAGCTTGTCAAGGCAAGGGTTGGCATGCTCTCCTCTTGAAAGAGTGAGTAGGCCTCTCTGAGGCACTCCCCCCGTGAGGGAGTAGCCATGCCATCCCTGGTCCTCCACAGGACTCACTAGTCCATGTGAATTTGTCTCATATCTCATCCATAATGCCATGGACACTGCGGGCCAGTGTCCATGTCAGCCAAAAATATTCAGTTTAACACAAAACAAGACAGACAAGAAAAACTAAGAGAAGATAGAGATTGTGGGAGCCTGCCAGGCCACAGGGGATCAAGGACAGAGTTCTCCACTGTGAGAAAATGGTGGATGACCTTGGTTTCTGGTCCCTGGAGCCGGCGGGTACCTTGACATTTTCCTAACCTCCTAGTTCCCAGCCTTGAAGGATATAACAAGATTTTGGCATAGGTGTCATGTTCCAAGAAAATGACGGTTATGAGAACATCTTGCCCTTTTGATAACTTAAGGGAGTGCACGAACTTTGAAAAACAACATTGTTTCTAGTTCCTTGCAGTCTTGCTTCAGGCGTTAGCAGTTTGTTTATAAGACAGCTGTTCCTTGAATAAAGTTGCCATTTGCCAGCAGAGCATTTGGTCCTCTCCATTCTTTCAGTCCCTCGCCTCACCTCGTGACCACCCTTGCTGCGGCGGGCCACGGCAAGAGATTATCAGTATGGATTAAAGAATCCATACAAAATTATGTTATGCCTACAGGAAATGAAATTTTAATATTAAGTCATAGAAAGTTGAAAGTAAATGGATAAAAAAAAGAATATACCCAAACACATTAGTGTTAATGGAAGGTAAACTAACAAGGAAGACTTGGTTGACAGAATCACATATTCTTTTTTCTGGGGAGCCTGCCTCTTTGAAGTTCCCCCAAGCACAGGACTAACACTTTACAGATCTCAGTCTATCTTGCTTTTCTTCTCATTTTTCCTCTTCTTCCTTCCCTCTTTCTCCTTATCTCCACTATTCTTTTCTAATTCTTTCTCTCCTTAATTAACCCCATGGTAGAAGTGCTCACAGGGCTGCAGCAGCTTGGCAACAAGGTCCAGGTATAGGCTCAGAGTAAAAGCTTTCCAAGGGCCCTGGTTCTTCCTGGGGACAAAACAAACACCACTGCATCTCTCCTTATTGGTTCTGCAAAGGTGCCTGGACCTTCTTTCTATTTTTGTGAAATAATTATTATACGAAACCTTAAAAAGATATATAATATAAACTTTAATAATAAGAAATCTGGATAAACTAAAGTATGATCAGAAAAGTAGATTTCAAGAAATATGTTAGACACTCTGCTTTGTATGGTTATATACATTTTCTGTGTAAATTCTCTCAGAAGCCTAATCAGATGGTTATTTTTAATTTCTAGTTTTATATTATTAGTCAAGGAAATAGAGTCAAATAACTTAGGCAAATTGATCAAGCACAAACAGCAAGCAAATAGGAGAACTAGGAATTTAACCTGGGTCCTTCTACGTTTAAAATCTGTATATTTAAAGATTCATTCACGATTGATAACATCAAATGTGTCTTACTCATCTACCTTCATTGATTGATTGATGGCTATTGATTGATAGCTATTTATCTTTCTCTCAAATTAGTAATATTTTCTTATTTGTAAACTTTTTATGCACTGTTTTCCCATGCTGTTAATGTGCCAGACAAAGGAGCACTGAAGACATCATGAAATCTGTGGTGGTTTCCCCCCCTATTATCAATGATTATACAGGGTCTGACACAAATAATGCCCCATGTGCTTCTGTAACATAACAATATCACACTCAAGTACACCATATGACATTTTAGGTTAAAAGTTGAAATGAAAGCTATAAATTATTACACCCATGTTTTTACCTGCCAAACATACTCAAGCAGGCTTTATTCTGCCAGTCCCTATATATATGGACATTGACACACCATAAGTCAAATTAAGAAAACATAGGCTACTAATGTGAGTCTATTACAAAGGTGGCGTATTTCCAAGGTAATAATACTGATGCCATTATCCAGATAACCCATCTTGATTCACTTTACTGAATGGTTAGTGTTTCTCTAAAACTGGCATATCATGTGAGTTGGCACAATGCTATGCAAACATATGGATAAAAATGTAGACAAGTCAAAGATGTGTAACAAGAAATTTGTTTCCTAAGGCACAATTTCCAGCATAATTTCTAATACAATTGCCTTTTATTATTTTGTTTCCTGATCTTAGTATTGTGGGTGTATATCTTCATAACTGAAGTTTAAACTCAAAGGAAACTAAAGTTAATGAAATGTGTGTGTTTGTAGGCATATATAAATGAATCATATAGAAATATTTCTATGTGGGTATAATTGTAAATTTAAATCAGAGAAGAAAAAAGCCTAGGGCCACAAAGAAGACATTTATTTGTTTTAATAATTTATTTATTTATTTATTTTTAGAGAGGGAAAGGGAGGTAGAAAGAAAAGAAGAGAAATATCAATGTGTAGTTGACTCTCACAAGTTCTCTACTGGGGACCTGTCCCAGAGCCCAGGCATGTGTCCTAACTTGAAATCAAATTGGTGACCCTTTGGTTCACAGTCTGAAACTCAGTCTACTAAGCCACACTACCAAGGGTGGAAGAAAGTTCTTAGTTGCATATGCTGAACAATTATCTTCAATTCTACTATGTTGTCAATGATTTATATATTAATATCCTTCTTTGGAACTTCAAACTGTTCAGCTTGAAAAATTAATTATTTATAATAAAAATTTCATGGAAAGTTGAAGAGGTAGGCATCTACAAAAATGGTAAACACAAGATTACAACTTTCCGTTTTACAATTCCTTCTAAACTAATACACACAAACATATTGGTACCTAGTAGAGATAAAATTCACCTTGTACAATACACAATGGAATACTATGCAGCAGAAAGAAAGAAGGATCTCCTACCCTTTGCAACAACATGGATGGATCTGAAGAGCATTATACCAAAGTGAAGTAAGCCAAGTGGTGAAAGACAAATACCATATGATCTCACATTTAAGTGGAACCTAATCAACAAAACAAACAAGCAAGGAAAATGTAATTAGAGACATAAATTAAGAACAAACTGACAGTAACCAGAGGGGAGGTGGGAGGGAATAATAGGTGGGAAATAGGGGAAGGGGTTTTAGGAACATGTATAAAGGACATATGGACAAAACCAAAGAGTGGTAGGATCCAGGGTGTGGAGTGGGGATGGTTGAGGTAGGGGGAAGTGGTGGTGGGAAAATGGAGACAACTGTACCTGAACAACAATAAAGAAAAATTTTAAAAATCACCTTGTAAAGTTGTTGAATGACTACTTCTTATCCCAAGTAATCAAATATTTTAATTTATTTGGTACAGATGAGGATAATTATATAATTGCTTTTCAGGAAACTTCATTGTTCAGATACTAGACTTTTCTTAAGCATGTTTAGGAATCTTGTCAAATAGGACTGAGCTCAAACATTTTGAAAAAAAATACACTTTTATTTGGCATTTCTTACTGGCCTTTCTGTGGGAAATCCAATGATAATATCACACCTCTATTAGAGACTACTTCTCATGTTTGTTTCATGCCCTTGTCAAGATTCTGAGATTGAGGTTAAGAAAATAAATTTTATCTTTAATCTCCACATACCAAAAAGCTCAATTTATTCTTTTTTAGAGAATTTGCAATTTGTCCTTTCTAGTCTTTGTGACTTCAAATAAATCATGTATGCCAAACTGTTTACTCTTTAACTATGTTTGCTTTAGCTCTAAATTAGGATTAATAGGGAAGAAGATCCACAGATATAATTTATATGTTTTGGATAAAGATGAAAGCATCAGAATCTGATCTTAGGCTCTCCAGAACCATTGAAACTAAAGGAATACACTGTAAAAACCTCAATCAATAATCCTTTTGCATACAGCAGAAACGTGAAAGTAGACACAAACTTAAAACATTTTATACCACAAATTTAAAGAAGTAATATGTTAAAATAGGACTTCCACCAAGATGGAGGCATAGGTGGAAACACTGTGCCTTCTCCCACAACCAAGTTTGAATAAAACAAAGGTTTGGAGAACAAAGACACAGCCAAAAAACAGAAAATTGAATTATATGGAAGTCCGACTACAACTAACCGTTCAACCGGGACAGTAAGAGGGATGGAGCCAGCAGCGGAGCAGGGTCGGGAAGGACAGATCCCCCAACCTAGGCGCGCAAGTGGCCCAGACCCAGTCAGGGTGTGGGGCAGACTGGCCATGGTCCCACAATTGCGCACAGTGAGACGAACCACGCAGGCCCCAGGGGGTGAGGGCTGATGGTGGTGGCACACTCTCGTGCAGTGGGACGAAACGTGTGGGCCTGGTGACGGTGGCAGCTTCCGCACCTCTGGGGGCTGCGGCGGGAGGTGGCAGACGGGACACCATTGCTCCTTGTTGACTCCGCCCGCACATACAGCATCACAACCCAGCAACTGAGTGGCCCTGCTCTGGTGAACACCTAGGGCTTCCATCCTGATACGTAACAGGCACTAACAGCCCAAAAGATGGTGCAAGAAGAACGCAAAGTCCCAGAGCCAATAACTCTAAGCGACCGAGAAATTGCCAGCCTCTCAGAAGCACAATTCAAGACACTGTTTATCAGGATGCTCACAGAACTGGTTGATTATAGTCACAAATTAGAGGAACATATGAAGGCTAAACTAATTGAAATGAAGGGAGATGTCCAGGAAACCAATAGTGATGGAAAGGAAAATGGGACTCAAATCAATGGAATGGACCAGAAGGAAGAACAAAACATCCCACCAGAAAGGAACGAAGAAATGAGAATTCAACAAAATTAGGAGAGGCTTAGGAACCTCCAGGACATCTTTAAACGTCCCAACATCCGGATTATAGGGGTAACAGAAGGGAAAAAGAAACAGCCATGAGTGGAAAACTTATTTGAACAAATAATAAAGGAGAACTTCCCCAATCTGGCAAAGGAAATAGACTTCCAGGAAATTCAGGAAGCTCAGAGTCCCAAAGAAGTTGGACCCAAGAAGGAACACACCAAGGCACATCATAATTACATTAGCCAAGATTAAAATGAAGGAGAGAATCCTAGAAGCAGCAAGAGATAAGGGGACAGTCACCTACAAAGGAGTACCCATCAGACTGTCAGCGGATTTCTCAAAAGAGACCTTACAGGCAAGAAGGGCCTGGAAAGAAATATTCCAAGTCATGAAATCCAAAGACCTACAGCCAAGATTGCTTTATCCAGCAAAACTTTTATTTAGAATGGAAGGACAGATAAAGTGCTTCTCAGATAAGGTCAATTTCAAGGAGTTCATCATCACAAGGCCCTTATTATATGAAATGTTAAAGGGACTTATATAAAAAAAAGAAGATGAAAAATATTAACAGTGAAAGGACAGCAAACACACAGTTATTAACAACCACACCTAAAACAAAAGCAAATCAAGAGGACAGCTAGATCAGGAGTGGAACCATAGAAATGAAGATCACATGGAGGGTTAGCAATAGGGGAGTGGGAGAAGGAGAAGGGGGGAGAAGGTACAGAAAATAAGTAGCATAGATGGTAGGTAGAAGATAGATAGAGGGGAGGGCAAGAATAGTGGGGAAATATAGAATCTAAAGAACTTGAGACACGTGGTTATAAACTAAGGGGGGGAGAATGGTGGGGGAGGGAGTGTGCAGGTGGAGGGGAATGAAGGGGGAGGAAAAGAACAACTGTAATGGTATAATCGATAAAATGTATTTTTAAAAAAGAAGTAATATGTTAAAATAGATTTTGCAAATCTATTTTAACTCTTCCCCATCATACTGAGAATTCAAATTATAATATTATTTTAACTAATTCACCACAATAGAGCAATAATATTATTGCCTCCAATTTGACTGGTAAATGATGACTTAATAGTTTATTTTATTAACATCTTTAGTCTATATTTGTTTTCAGAACAAATAACTCAGATTTTTGTTTTTATTTCTTTTTTCAGCTCAACATGCACTTCTTGGAATTCAAATTTTAACTGGCAGATAATATTTGACAAATAAAGCATTTGCCAAATTGTTGTACCTCTGAAATTGCAGAAATTAAGTCTTTGGAAATAAGAGAACTAAAGGTCAAAGTTCAAGGCCCCTTTTTGCCATTTATGTAGATACTTTATTCCAAAATTCTGAGGCTAAGAATCATTTTAAGCATGTTTATTTGCTTGCTTTTGATTTCCTCTTCAGAGGCTGGCTGCACATTTAATGTCATTTTCATAAGGTGCTGGACACTTACTTGTTATCTAGTGAATTTCTTACTTGAGATTTCCAAGCAATTTGATGCCATACCATACACTTCATGGTGTGGTTCCACAAAATGAATAAGGTCCAAGAACAGACAGTGTTAAGCCCTCAGAGGAAATATTGGAATTGTTCTTCTGAGATGAATAAGACATCCCATAGGAATATTCATTACACTGTTCTTCAATTTATGGACAAACCCAATAAGTTTTAGCCCTTTATGTTCTCCCTCCTGTCATTAACTTCTTCCATGTCCAGCTTAGTCCAGATGGCCTTCCATGTCCATCTTTCTAAACATGTTCATAGGAGGGCTCCATTGATGCATAACACTTAACAAACCCCAAATTAAATTCCTTATACTCTTACTTCCTATTTTATTTCTTCTTCATTGTAACACAATAAACAACATTTTCAAGCAACCAATAATTCCAGTTAGAAACCTGGCTTCTTTGTCTTCCTTACTATTTCTCTATAGCATTTTGCCAGGCAGTCATTATTTCTGTTTAATATCTGTACACAGTCCCTTCTTTTCTTTTCCTGTCTCCACTGTCGTTCATCTAGTTTCAGCCAGAGTGATGTCAGGAGCCTTTTCCCTACATGTACTGTTGTCCCTGCAAACCTCTCCCATTGTCAAACAAACTCAGCATTTAAAAATTTTAATAAAGCCTCCCTCACTTCTTTAGATTTAATATGCCATTTGTGATCTGTAGGCCTTTGTTGTCGTTCTGCCTAAAGCACTATTAATACCTCAACTTCCTCTTTTTCTAGCTAATGTATAGTCATCCTTCAGAGCTCATTTCTGGGAAGTCCTTCCTGAATCTCAAAGAGTGTTTTACATGTTCCATTTACATGTCCCCATAGCATTTATCCCATTGTTTGTACTTAATACAGTGATTTTTAATTTTTTGCTTAATTATTTAATTTTCTGTTTATTTTTCCCAGGATGTATATGAGTTTTGGTCTCTCCCTACCTCTTCAGTCTTTTCACCCACCACTCTCAGTGTAGTCCTCTACATTCTAGTCAGTCAGGCCTTTTTTCTTTTTGGATCACTAGGCATCCATCCACACTTGAGACTTTCCCTTGCTGTTTTCATGAGGGGATTGGGGATTTTCCTCACCCCCAGTTTAGTTAACTTCTACTTATCCTTCAAAAGTTGAGATAAATTTCACTTCCTCAGAAATGCCCTATCTAACTACCTGAATGCCACTGATCATGCTGCTTTATTTTTTAACATATTTTATTGATTAAGCTATTACAGTTGTTTTATTTTTCTCCCCTTTGTAACCCTTCACCTGCACCCCTCCTCCCATCAGCATTCCCCCACCTTAATTTATGTTCATGGGTCATACACATGAATTATTTGGCTTCTCCATCTCCCATACTATTCTTAACCTCCCCCTGTCAATTTTGTATCTAACACTTATGCTTCTTATTTCCTGGACCTTTTTCTCCATTTACTTCTTGCCCCTTTCCACCGATAACCCTCTATATGACCTCTTTTTCTCTGGTTCTATTTCTATTCTAGCTGTTTGCTTAGTTCATTTTTTTAGACTTGATTGTTGATAGTTATGAATTTGTTATCATCTGACTGTTCATATTGATCTTCTTTTTCTTAGTTAAGTCCCTTTAACATTTCATATAATAAGGGCTTGGTGATGATGGACTCCTTTAACTTGGCCTTATCTGGGAAGCATTTTATCTGCCATTCTATTCTGAATGATAACTTTACTGGACAGAGCAATCTTGGATGTAGGTCCTTGCTTTTCATGATTTCAAATATTTCTTGCCACCCACTTCTTGCCTGTAAGGTTTCTTTTGAGAAATCAGCTGATAGTCTCATGGAAACTCCTTTGTAGCTAACTCTCTTTCTTTTTTCTTGCTGCTTTTCAGATTCTCTCCTTATCTTTCATCTTGGGTAATGTAATTATTATGTCCCTGGTGTGTGCTTCCTTGGGTCCCACTTATTTGGGACTCTCTGAGCTTCCTGGACTTCCTGGAAGTCTGTTTTCTTTGACAGATTGTGGAAGTTTTTGCTCATTAGTTTTTTCAAGTAAGTTTTCAAATAATTGCTCTTCCTTTTCTTTTTCTGGCACCCCTATCATTTAGATATTAGGATGTCCTGGCAATTCCTAAGCCTCTTCTAATTTTTTTAATTCTTATTTCTTCATTCTATTCTGGCTGAATGCCTATATCTTCCTTCTGGTCCAAAATGTTTATTTGAACCACATTTTCCTTTGTTTCACTGTTTGTTCCCTGTATATTTTTTTTGTTTCACTTTGCATAGCCTTCACTTTTTCCTCTATCTTGCAACCATACTCAATCATTTCTGTGAGCATCCTTATTACCAGTGTTTTGAACTCTGCATTTGATAAGTTGGCTATCTCTTCATCACTTAGTTGTATTTTTTTCTGCATCTTTGGCCTGTTCTTTTATTTGGGCCATATTTTTTTTGTCTCTGCATGCCTGTTACATGGTAAAGGGTGGAGTCTTATGTATTTTCTAGGGTGGGGCCACCCATGTCACTTGGTTGTAGCACTGTATGTGAGGGGGTGGTCTGAGAGGAAACGATGTTGCTTGGTTGGCTCTTGGCCAGCATTCAGCCACTTCCTCTACTACCCACCAGCAAATTGGGCCCTTCTGGTGCTGATTCCCATGTGAGTGGTTTTGCGTACATACTAGGACCCTGTACATCACTCCAACGAACTCTCCTGTGAGGCTAGGAGTTTCTCCTGCTGCCTAAACCCTCACAGATTTTTTCAGTCAGAGGCTTTGAGGTTTTATGTTGGAACCCTGGGTTGCATGGTCTGTGATCCTCCCCAGTGGTACCTTCCTGTTTGTCCACATGTAAATCTTGGACTGTCCCCTCTGCCAGCCACCACCTTGCCGCATGTTCACTCCACGCCATCTGCCCATGTCCACCCCTCCTACTGGTCTGTATGTATATTTCTTCTTTAACTCCTTGGTTGTTGGACTTCCAAAGAGTTTGATTTTCTGGCAGTTCTGCTTATTTTTTTGTTCTTAAATTTGTTGTTGCCTTTCTTTTGGTTTTGCAAGGAGGCAAATTATATCTACCTATACCTCCATCTTGGCTGGAAGTCATGCTGCTTTATTTTCATAGCATTTATCAGAGTTTAAAGTTATATGCTCATGTGAATTATTTTATTAATGTTTATATGCTACACAAAATTGTAAGTTCCAGGGGAATAGAGATTTATAGTGCCTGTCATACAAATTGGACAATTAGTGAGTAAGTATATTGTATGTCATATCTGCATAAACTTTTGTTGCATGAGTAAATGTTCTCAAAGAAGAGTGACCTGTTAACTTCCAATGAAGCATAAATTACTTTATACAGATTACTTTATCCCATTTGAAAATGCACATGCTCCTGAAGGAATAATGCATAGGGAAGAAACAGTTCAGTAAAAGAAGCAAGAGAAGTGAATCGAAGTCACAGATGTGTTGCTTGGAGAGGTCACCGTGAGGTTGGCCATGAAAGTGTGTAGTCTAATTTGTAAAGTGATAATCATACTAGTACCTACCTCACAAGGAAGTTGTGAAGATTAATAAGTACTTACCACATTGCATGTAACCAAGTAAGAAGTGTTATGTACTGAATCTCCTTTGATAAATATTAATTGTAGTGAGTATAAGCAACATAATGAAATCAGGCACTCAAGTAATGAAATGCAAAAGCATAGATAAGAGGGTGCTGGCTACCCTGGCTGGAGTAGCTCAGTGGATAGAGTGCTGGCATGAAACCAAAAGGGTGCTGGTTTAATTCCCAGTCAAGGCACACACCTGGGTTGCAGGCTGATTGATGTATCTCTCACACATTGATGTTTCTCTCTCTCTCTCTCTTTCTTTCTCCCTCTTTTCCCCTCTCTCTATAAATACATAAGTAAATAAAATATTTTTTAAAAAGAGAGTGCTGGCTTCAAATCCCAGGACCTGAATTAGATTCTCATTTTGAATGCCAGAGACAAATCCTAGAGCCCTAGGTCATCCCCTTAAAATGTTACCATAGTTCCAGACATGATTAACTTGAAATGTCATTTTTTACAAAGTAAGATTAGCTCTGGCCAGCTGGTGTAGCTCAGTGGATTGAGCATGGGCCTGCAAACCAAAAAGTTGTGGTTTTGATTCCCAGTCAAGTCAAGGCACATGCCTAGGTCCCCAGTGCAGGGCTCATGAGAGGCAATCACACGGTAATGTTTCTCGTCTTCTCTTATTCCTTTCCTTCTCCTCTCTCTAAAAATAAATAAATAAAAATCTCAAAGTAAGGTTAAATATTTGGTATTTCTCTCTATTGTTCCATTTTCAGAGATGAAGTAAACTTACAATACTTATCAGGCTTTCATAAATTAGGCTTTGATGGCCTTAGAGAGTTTTGTAATCTTACTCAGCATTGCTTTGGTTTTAATTCTTGCACTAAGTAACCTTCAGCAGTGGAAAATTATCATAATAAATGTTTGGCATCATACAGTTACATATGTGTGTGTGCAAGCTTTAAGTGTTTAAAATAGTATATCAATTACCTTGCTTTCAATCATTACAACTTGCAAGGCTGTCTATGCCAACATGTAGAACTCTGCTTCCTTTTTTAATGGGCGCATACTGTTCCACTGTAGTAATATTTTTAACTTATATAATTAGTTTAATTAATTTACTATTACTGCAGTTGATAGATCACTTATAGTCTTCCTGTTTCAATGTTGCAATGAATATACTGACAATCATATCATACTTTCATGATATTAATTTAGTAGTAAATTCTAAGCATTAGATCTGCTGAGTCCAAAGGTATATACAAGGTCTGGCACAAATAACACCCTTTTTATTAAAAAATCATAACAATATGACTTCCGCCAAGATGGAGGTATAGGTGGAAACACTGTGCCTTCTCCCACAACCAAGTTTGAATGAAACAAAGGTTTGGAGAAACAAAGACACAACCAAAGGACAGAAAATTGAATTATACGGAAGTCCGACTACATCTAACCGTTCAACGGGGACGGTAACAGGGGCGGAGCCAGCAGCAAGCAGGGTCGGGCAGGACAGGGCCCCCGACCCGGCGCGCAGGCAGAAAGGAACCAGTTGGAGTGCGGGGCAGACCGAGGGCGCATATTCGAGCACAGTGAGACAGACCACGCAGGCCCCAGGGGGCGAGGGCTGACGGCGGTGGCACACTCCCGTGCAGTGGGACGAAATGCGTGGGCCCGGTGACGGCAGCAACTGCGGCACCGGTGAGGGCCGTGGCGGCAGGCGACAGACGGGACTCCAGAGTCCCTCTTTGACCCCGCCCCCACATACAGCGTCACAACCCAGCGACTTAGTTGCCCTGCAATACCAGTGAGAGCCACTGTCCCTCTTTGACCCCGCCCCCACATACAACGTCACAACCCAGCGACTTAGTTGCCCTGTTCTAGTGAACACTAGGGCTCTGATCCTGCTATGGAACAGGCACGAACAACCCGAAAGATGGCTCAAGAAGAACTCAAAGTCCCAGAGCCAATAACTCTAAGCGACCGAGAAATTGCCAGCCTCTCAGAAGCACAATTCAAGACACTATTTATCAGGATGCTCACAGAACTGGTAGATTATAGTCACAAATTAGAGGAACATAGTCACAAATTAGAGGAACATATGAAGGCTAAACTAATTGAAATGAAGGGAGATGCACAGGAAACCAATAGTGATGGAAAGGAAACTGGGACTCAAATCAATGGAATGGACCAGAAGGAAGAACAAAACATCCCACCAGAAAGGAATGAAGAAATGAGAATTCAAAAAAATGAGGAGAGGCTTAGGAACCTCCAGGACATCTTTAAACGTTCCAACATCCGGATTATAGGGGTACCAGAAGGGGGAAAGAAACAGCCACGAGTGGAAAACGTATTTGAACAAATAATAAAGGAGAACTTCCCCAGTCTGGCAAAGGAAATAGACTTCCAGGAAATCCAGGAAGCTCAGAGAGTCCCAAAGAAGTTGGACCCAAGAAGGAACACACCAAGGCACATCATAATTACATTAGCCAAGATTAAAATGAAGGAGAGAATCCTAGAAGCAGAAAGAGAGAAGGGGACAGTCACCTACAAAGGAGTACCCATCAGACTGTCAGCGGATTTCTCAAAAGAGACCTTACAGGCAAGAAGGGCCTGGAAAGAAATATTCCAAGTCATGAAATCCAAAGACCTACAGCCAAGATTGCTTTATCCAGCAAAACTTTTATTTAGAATGGAAGGACAGATAAAGTGCTTCTCAGATAAGGTCAAGTTCAAGAAGTTCATCATCACCAAACCCTTATTATATGAAATGCTAAAGGGACTTATATAAGAAAAAGAAGATGAAAAATATTAACAGTGAAAGGACAGCAAACACAGTTATTAACAACCACACCTAAAACAAAAGCAAACCAAGAGGACAGCTAGATCAGGAGTGGAACCATAGAAATGAAGAACATATGAAGGGTTAGAAATAGGGGGGTGGGAGGGGGAGAAGGGGGGAGAAGGCACAGAAAATAGCATAGATGGTAGGTAGAAAATAGATAGTGGGGAGGGCGAGAATAGTGGGGGAAATATAGAATCCAAAGAACTTGAGACACGTGGTTATAAACTAAGGGGGGGAGAATGGTGGGGGAGGGAGGGTGCTGGTGGAGGGGAATGAAGGGGGGAATAGAACAACTGTAATGGTATAATCAATAAAATATATATAAAAAATAAAAATAAAAAAATCATAACAATATAATTCTGTAATATATGACATTTTAGGTGAAATGTTCAAATGAAAACTATAAATTACTAAACCTATATTAATACCCTACCAACCACATTCAAGAAACCTTACTTCTGGTGGACCCTGTTTTTTTTTTATTTTGAAGTATAGCAATTCAAAATAAAGTGACAAGGTAATTGTTTGTCAAATGCATAAATAAATGAATAAAGAACTTTGGAATACATATATCAAAAGATTTTTGGGGTGGAGATGTGAGGATTTTCCCATTTTCTCCACATTAGGGTGTGCTATTTCATAGTTTGAAAATTTATGTAATTGGTATGTATAACTGGCTGTTTGGAAAAAATTTAAGCTCAATGTTGGTTGATAAATATGCTGTTACAGAACATATTACACTATCCATAACTTAACCCACTTTTTAATATTTTCTTCATCTTTCCTATATGTCTGAAAGGGGAAAAATCCTGACAAATATGAACACCAGTTCAACTCTCAGCAGTTTTTACAATATATTTTTGAAAGAATATCCTTCAACCCAGACACCACATCCCTTTATTTACTTCACTTACCCTTTTACATTTATTTACTTTATTTACTCCAAAATCTTACCATCTTCATTATTTACCTTTGAAGAGAAACTCCTCTATAATACATATGCCCTATGTTATCAGAATTATATGTCATTCAATTAGGTTAGGGTAATTTTTAAAAGTTAAAGAGCAGAGAGAAAGTTATGAGATATATCTAATTCTAAGGAAGAGCAAATGGGGGCAAATGTGCTTGTTTCAACACACATTCTATCTAACTAGAAATTAACTAAAAGGGACTACAAAGATGGAGAAAGAAACTTTATGAAATGGTAAATAAAAGATCTTTTTTCATCTTAATCATCTATGAAACTCCCAGCATTCAAAACTCACTGAGATATTTTTTGTTCTTTCACACTTCGTATTATGGTGCCCATGATGATGTGTTGTACACTTCAGAGCTTCCTGTTATATTCCTTTGACCTTGAATTCAATGAGAAAAAAATGTGTTTGGAAATAGGGATGACATAGCATTTGCTGTAGAAAAGATCTGTATGGTTTTCTCTGACCCTGACCTCCTTTTAGAGTAGAATCTTCTACCAATTGAACATGAGTAAACCCTGTAAAGCAATTCTACCTATTCCTACTGAATCTTATTGAATCTAAATAGAATAAACAAATGGGATCTCATCAAAATTAAAAGCTTCTGTACTGCTAAAGAAAACAGTATTAAAATAAAAAGAGAACCAAGTGTATGGGAAAACATATTTGTCAATGATACATCAGACAAAGGTTTAATCTCCAAAATATACAAAGAACTTACTTGACTCCACTCTAAGAAGACAAGCAACCCAAATAAAAAGTGGGCAAAGGACTTTAACAGACACTTCTCCAAGAGGACATACAGAGGATCCAGAGACACATGAAAAGATGCTTGATATTGCTAGCTATCAGAGAGATGCAAATTAAAACCACAATGAGATACCACTTAACAACAGTCAGAATGGCTATCATAAACAAAGAAACAAACAACAAGTGCTGGAGAGGTTGTGGGGAAAAGGGGACCCTAGTTTACTGTTGGTGGGATTGCAGACTAGTACAACCACTATGTAAAACAGTATGGAATTTTCTAAGAAAACTAAAACGAACGTGTCTTTTGACCCAGCAATTCCACTGTTAGAAGTATATCCTAAGAACCCTGAAGCACCAATTCAAAAGAACCTATGCACCCTGATGTTCATAGGAGCACAATTTACAATAGCCAAGAGTTGGAAGCAACCTAGATGCCTATCAGTCAATGACTAGATCAAAAAACTATGGTATATTTACACAATGGAATTCTATGCAGCAGAAAGGAAGAAGGAGCTCCTATTCTTTGCAACATCATAGATGGAACTGGAAAGCATTATGCTGAGCAAAATAAGCCAGACGATGAAAGACTAATACCATATGATATCACCTTTAACAGGAATCTAAACAACAAAACAAACAAGCAAGCATAATATGATCAAAGACACTCAAATACGGAACAGGCTGACAGGGACCAGAGGGGAGAGGGGAGAGAATCTCATGGGAAAAGGGGAAGGCCTCCCATGAACAAGTATAAAGGACACATGGACAATAACTAAGGTGGGGGGCAGAAATGGGAGGGCGGTGGGGAGCACTGGGGGGCAGGGCTGGGAATATAAGACAGAAAACTGTACTTGAACAAGAATTAAATTTAAAAAATAAAAATAAAATGCAGATTCTACTACTTATTTAAAAAAAAGATTCCCTAATAATGTCTAACTTGCATATGTATCTTCATTCCAATTGACCCAGTAATTCCACACCTGGAAGACTATATAAGTAACCAATTCCATGTACAGAAAAAAAATTAGTCTTTAATGTCTTACAATATCTGAACATCAGAAACAATGTCTAATAATCGGGGAATTTAAGAAATTATTAAAATTACAACTATATTATAAAACAAATATCACACACAATCATCAGAAAATTGAGCTGTATGGAAGTCCAACAACAAAGGAGTTAAAGTAGCCAAATTCATTCAGATGGATAAGAAGGTGGAGACATGAAGAGGCACAGAGAGGCACTGAAACATAGAATGGGTGGTCCCACACCCCCATGTGGTACACAAAACTCAGGATTGACACCTCAGGAGTGAGGGACCCCAACCTCATACCAGACCACCCAGTCCATGGTTCCAGATTCAGGAAAATAAATCCACATAACTTCTGGTTGTAAAGGCCAGTGGGGGTTGGAACGGCAGAAGAAACAGGTATTCTCAGAAGCATCTTTAAAAATAACTAAACAAAATGGAGATAAGCAATCTATTAGATGCAGAGTTCAAAATACCAGTGATCAGGGTGCTCAGAGAAATAATTGGGTACTTCAACAGCATGAAAATAACTCAGGCAGAAATGAAGGTTATACTAAGTAAAATAAAGAAAAATTTACATGGAACAAACAGTAGATGGGGTGAAGCTGAGAATAAAATCAATGATTTGGAACATAAAGAAGAAAAAAATTCAGTGAGAACAGCAAGGAAAATAAGCCAGAAGAACAAAAAATAAACAATGATAGGCTAAGGAGCCTCTGGGACAACTTCAAATGTACCAACATTGTAATAATAGGGATGCCAGAAGAAGAAGAGAAAGAGCAAGAAATTTAAAATGTATTTGAAAAAAAATAATGAAAGAAAACTTCCCCAAGATGGTAAGGGAAATAGACATACAAGTCCAGGAAGCATGGAGAGTCCCAAACAGGATGGACCAAAAGAGGACCACACCAACACACCTCATAATTAAAATACCAAAGTTAAAGATAAAAGAGAGAATATTAAAAGCAGCAATAGAAAAACAGGCAGTTAAAATGGAGTTCCCATAAAACTGTTATCTGATTTCTCAAAAGAAACTTTGAAGGCTAGAAATGACTAGCAAGAAGTATTCAAAATGATGAAAAACAAAGACCTACAGACTTCTGGCCAACATGGAGGCATAGTTAGATACACTGTGCCTCCTCGCACAGCCAAATAAGGACAACAACAATTTAAAAAACTACCAAAACTGACAGAAAATCGCACTATATGGAAGTCCAGCAACCAAGGAGTTAAAGAAGAAACATTCATCCAGACTGGTAGGAGGGGCAGAGTCAGGCACCCAGGGTAAGGCCTCACAACCCAGAGTCCCAGAGCAGGGAAATAAAGCATCAAACCTCTGATTGAAAACACCTGTGGGGAGACTCACAGGGTCCTAGAACATACAAAAATGCACCCACAGGGGACTCAGCACCAGTAGGGCCCAAATTGCTTGTGGGAAGTGGGGGAAGTGACAGAAATCTGGCAGAGAGCAGAGCAAGCACCATTGCTCCCTCTCAGACCCCTTCCTCACTTACAGCATCACAACCCAGCTACTCTGGTTACCCCACCCTGTTGAATACCTAAGGCTCTGCCCCTCACTATGTAGGCGCATCAAGACAAAAAAATGACCCAAACCAAAGAACAGCTCAAAGCTCCAGAAAAAATATAACTAAGTGATGAAGAGATAGCCAACCTATCAGAAACACAGTTCAAAACACTGATAATCAAGATACTCACAGAATTGGTTGAATATGGTCTCAAATTAGATGAAAAATGAAGGCTACACTAAGTGAAATAAAAGAAAATGTACAGGGAATCAATAGTGATGGGAAGGAAACTGGGACTCAAATCAATGGTGTGGACCAGAAGGAAGAAAGAAACATCCAATCAGAAAAGAATGGAGAAATATAAAAAATAGGGAGAGGTTTAGGAATCTCCGGGACATCTTTAAATGTTCCAATATCTCAATTATAGGGGTATCAGAAGGAGAAGAGGAAGAGCAACAATTAGAAAACTTATTTGAATAAATAATAAAGGAGAACTTCTCCAGTATGGCAAAGAAATAGACTTGCAGGAAGTCCAGGAAGCTCAGAGAGTCCCAAAGACGTTGGACCCAAGGAGGACACACCAAGGCACATCTTAATTACATTAGCCAAGATTAAAATTAAGCAGAGAATCCTAGAAGCAGCAAGAGATGAGGAGGCAGTTACCCACAAAGGAGTTCCCATCAGACTGTCAGCTGATTTCTCAAAAGAGACCTCACAGGCAAGAAGGGGCTAGAAAGAAGTATTCCAAGTCATGAAATCCAAAGACCTACAGCCAAGATTGCTCTATCCAGCAAAGCTTTCATTTAGAATGGAAGGGCAGGTAAAGTGCTTCTCAGATAAGGTCAAGTTCAAGGAGTTCATCATCACCAAGCCCTTATATGAAATATTATAGGGATTTATCTAAGAAAAAGTGAGATTTACTTCAGGTATGTCAGGTTGGTATGATATTTGCAAAGAAGTAAACATGGTATATCACATAAACAAAATGAAAGATAATAATCACATGATCATATCAGTAGAGAAAAAAGCACCTTATAAATTCTAGCACTCATTTATGATAAAAATTCTCCTCAAAGTGGAAACAGATGGATCATACTTCAGCATAATAAAGGCCATATACAAAATACCTACAGCCAATATAATACTTAATAGACAAAGCTATAAGTGTTATTCTTAAGATCAGGAACAAGACTGGGATGTCTACTTTTACCACCCTTATTCAACATAGTACTGGAAGTACTGGTCACAGTGATCACACAAGAGGAAGAAAATAAAAGGCATCCAAATTAGAAAGAAAGAAGTAAAACTGTCATTATTCATGGAAGACTTAATTTTGTACATAAAAAACCCTATAGCCTCCACCAAAAACACTACTAGATCAAATAAATGAATTTGGCAAAGTAGAAGGCTATAAAGTAAGTACTCAGAAATTGATGGCATTTTTGTACACTAATAACGAGTTGTTAGAAAGATAAACTGAGAAAACCATCCCATTTACTGTCGCAACAAAAATCAAAGTACTTATAATAATTAAGGTGGGGGGCAGAATTGGGGGGAGATGGGGAGCACTGGGGGGGCAGGGCAGGGAATATAAAACAGAAAATTGTACTTGAATAAGAATTAAATAAAAATAAATAAAAATAAAAAGGGGGAAATAAACTGAAAAAAATTAAAGTACTTAGAAATAAATTAAATGAAGGAGTCAAAAGATCTGTACTCAGAAAACTACAGTAGACTGAAGAAAAAATTGAAGAAGATACTAATACAGGGAAGTATATACTGTGTTCATAAGTTGGAAGACTTCATATCATTACAATGTCTATGAAGTTACAAGGTTGTAATAACTTCATTACAACCTGAAGTTATTTATACATTCAAAGCAATTCCTATTAAAGTACCAATGGCATGTGTCACAAGTCTAAAACAAATAATCCAAAAAGTTATACTGAACCAAAAAAGACCCTGAATAGCCTCAGGAATCTTGAGAATGAAGAACACAGTTGGAGGGATCAAAATATGTGATATCAAACTATATTACAAGGCCACTGTAATCAAAACAGTCTGGTATTGGCATAAGAGCAGATGCATAGATAAATGGAACAGGAGAGCCTTGAAATAAACCCACAACTTTATGGTCAATTACTATTTGACAAAGGAGACAAGATCATACAATGGAGTAAAAACAGTATGTTTAATAAATTGAGTTAGGAGAACTGGGCTGGTACATGGAAAAAATAAAACTAGACTACCAACTTACACCATACACCAGAGTAAACTCAAAATGGACAAAAGACAAGTATAAGTTGGAATACCATAAAAATCCTAGAGGAAAACATAAGCAGTGAAATTTTGGATATCTCACATAGCAGTATGTTTTATGATATACCGCCTAGGGCAAGGGAACAAAGGGAAAAATAAACAAATACCACTACATCAAATTTAAAAGCTTCCACATGACTAAAGAAACCATCATCAAAATGGAAAGGGAGCCCATGGTATGGGAGAAGATAATTGACAACTGTACACTGGTCAAAAAAATAAGCTCCAAAATATATAAAGAATTTATAAGATTCAACACCAGAAAGACAAACAATCCAAGTAAAAAATGGGCAAAGGACCTGAATAGACACTTCTCCAAGGAGAAAATACAGATGGCCCATAGACATAAAAAAATTATCAATACCCCTAGCCATAAGAGATAAATAAGTTAAAAACATGATGAGATTATCACTTCACACTTGCCAAAGTGGCTATCATTAATAAATTAACAAACAATAAGTGGTGGTGAGGATGCAGAGAAAAGGAACCCTAGAGCACTATTGGTGGTAATGAAGACTGGTGCAGCCAGTGTGGAAAACAGTGTGGAATTTCCTCAAAAAAAATAAAAAATAGTTGAACTGAATTTTGACCCAGTCATTCTGCTATTGGGATTATACCTTTTTTAAAATTTTTTATTTTTTTAAAAGATTTTATTTATTTATCTTTAGAGGGGAAGGGAAGGAGAGAGGGAGAGAAATATCAATGTATGGTTGCCTCTCATGCATCTGCTGCCAGGAACCGGGAACTGGGAACTGGCCTGCAACCCAGGCATGTGCCCTGACTGGGAATCGAGCCGCGATCGTGTGGTTCGCAGGCCCGAGCTCAATCCACTGAGCTATACCAGCTAGGGCGGATTATACCTTAAGAATCCCAAAACATTAATTCAAGAGAATATATGCACCGCTATGAGTATAGCAGCATTATTTATAGTAGCCAAGATTTGGAAGCAGTTCAAGTGTCCCTCAGTAGATGAGTGGCTTAAGAAAAAAAAACTGGTACATTTATACAATGGAATACTACACAGCAGTAAAACAGAAGGAACTGTACATTTGTGACAGCATGGATGGAACTGGAGACTATTATGCTAAGTGTAATAATCCAGTCAATGAAAGATAAATACCAGATGATCTCACTTTTAAGTGGAATCTAATGAATGAAGTTGACTAATAAGTAAAATAGAGCCAGAGGCATGGAAACATGGAACAGACTGACAGCAGCCAGAGGGGAGCAGGGAGTGAGATACTGTTGGAAAGAAAGGGAAAGGATTAGTCAAACAACATGCATGAATGATACATGGCCATGAACAATGGTGTAAGGATTGACTGTGGGAACAGGGGGCAGAATGGGTGAAGGGGGCAAAATGGGAAACATTCAGACAACTGTAATAGCACAAACAACAAATATTTAAGTTAAAAATTAATTTGTTATCAAGAATGCTACTGATACCTTCATCATACATTTATTACAAACAATTTTCTATGATATGCTTAAATTAATCCAAATCTTAATACTTATAGTTAATAATAGAAAAGAGATATAATATGATTTTAGTATTTCAAAAATTAAAGTGTGCTTCAGTTACTGTTAAGATGAGTAAACACACTCTACTCTGTCTTCCCCTACTGAATGCAACTAAAATCCCTAGACAGATTGAATGGAGCAGTTATCTGGGACACCTGTAAAGTAAATGGTAGCAAGAAGTCTGGGAAAATAAATAAAAACTGGAAGAATGAAAAATTTGGTACTAGGCTGCTAATTTTTTCACTTCAGTAGGTCTTGACTTGGACTCAAATACAACCTATTCTTGGAATGGCACGAAGTACAGACAGAAATTCGAAGGAAGTCCTCTCTGGTCAGATTCATGGGAAGGAAGATGCCTAAGGAACAGGGAGAGGGGTAGCTATCCTTTTTACCTTTTTTTCCTCTCACAGTCTAGCATGTAAGCAAAATCCATTCCTGGTGCTACAACCCTGTGATAGTGGTGCAGAAGCAAGCAAATTTTCACCTAAAACTCCGAGAAAGGAATATCATTTTCTATTATCAGATGAACTGTGGCCCAAAGGTTGTGGCAAAGGAGTCTCTCTCGGCATCTCTCTCTCTCTCTTTCTCTCTCTCTCTCACTCTCTCTCCCCACCCTCCCTCTCTCTCCTTTTGCCACCTGGCATAGAGACAGAACTGGATCCAGGGAGTTTGTGACAAAAAGAGAGAGAAAAGACTCTGGTTTTCTTATGGGATAATCAAGAAACAGGACCTATATGATATGGACAATATGGGGGAGATCAGGGAAGAAGGAACATGAAAATGGAATCCTATAAAACTGTCAACAATGAATTCTAAATTCATATCCAACTTGAACATATATGATCTGATATGGCATGTCAAAAGTCAGACTGGTCCCTGGTGGTGCACACAGTGGGCAGATCCAAATAACACTGCTAAAGCTTCAGAAAGTTACATTGACTGAAGAAATCACAGCCAAGTGAAGGCAAATTGAAACTTGTGGTCTAAACCTATTGGCTTAATTAACAGTTTAAAAAATCTCAGTAGGATTTTTATAAAGACACAGAATCTCATAACATAGTATTAAAATTCTCAAGACAATCCAAAATTGTTCAAAATGCCAAGTCCAGGAAATTCTGACAATTTCTCAAGGGAAAACACAATCAACATACACTAACCCTGAGATGACCTAAATGTTGTAATTACAAACAAAACAATATATTGTACCTATTATAACCATGTTTCATGAAGTAAGAAAAAATCATCTTGAAAGGTATATAGAGGTAGAAAGCCTCAGAAAAGAAATAGAACCAATTTTTAAAAATCAAATCTGTTTTTGACCAGTGTAGCTCAGTTGGTTGGGCATCCTCCCACAAATCGAAAGATTACTAGTTCAATTCCTTGTCAGGGCATATGCCTGGGTTGCGGCTTCGGTCTAAGGTCAGAGGGCAAATGAGAGGCAACCGACCAATGTTTCTCTTGCACATCAATGTTTCACTCCCTCTCTTACTCCCTTCCTTTTCCTCTCTCTAAAAATAAATAAATAAAATTTCAAAATCCGACGTCTAGAACTAAACAAGAAAAGTGAGAATTTAGCCAAACAGAATAACTAAAAATAATGATCCACAGTTTTTGTGGTGGGGAAATAACAACTTTTCTGAGAAATGTTCCTCCATAAAAGCCATGAAAACACAGGCAGAAAACATCAAAAATCAACTTTTTTCAGAACTCTGAAAACCAAAGATTTAATCAATCCAAAGTGTGTTTATAAAAGGAAAATGACTGGATCTTGATTTTTTAAAGAAACAGTGAATTTTGGCAGGCATTTTAAAGGCATGGCTTTTCCCAGATCCCTTGGCAAATTGGAGGTTGGGAAAAGGAATGAGACTGTTTCTGGTGCCAGGATTATATTCAGTGAGCTTACTATGCCTCATTTCCTGGTGGACACAGCTCCAACCCTATTTGGCTATAGTCTTGACACTAATCTCATTTGTCAAGGGATCTTGGAAGAGCCATGCCTTTCTGTGCCCCCCAGTAATAGGTTCTCCCAAATCAAATCTGACCATGGACACCGAAGTGAACCTGTTACCCAGCTCCAGCACTGTTAAGCTGTGGTCCAGGGGAAGACCTCTCTGCCTAGGAACCCATCTGTGTCACTGGTGGCAAGCTTACCATCTTTTCTTCCAACTGAGGATAATAAGTGGCTCTGTGATGCCTTCTCAGAGATCCAGGAGGAGCCAACTCTCTGCACACCTGATAACAGACCCACTGTCTGTGAACCTAAAGCAGACCTTTGTCCTAGTGCCAACTCTACTGACCAAGTTCCTGGAGGCAGTCCTGTCTGCCTCCAGGGAGCAGACAGTATCCATACCCACCTAAACCTCCTGGTAACAGGGAAGAAGAAACATGAAAATGGAATCCTATAAAGTTGTCAACAATGAATTCTAAGTGAATTCAAGCTATCACCTAAAACTCTGACAAAGGAATATCTCAGATTGTGGACCCAAAAGTAGTCCTGTGACCCAGATGCAGCCTTACTCAACAGTGGTTTCTTGCCTGTTCAGGAACTCAAAGGAAGTTAAGTCCATTGGCCTCCATACTTAGAATTACCACCTTACTCAGCAATACAATTTTAGGTATACCCAAAAGAAATAATTTTAAAATTTCAATACAATAATCTGTACATAAATGTTCATTGAAGCTTTATATATTATCAAGAAACTAGAAATAAATACAAATGTCCTTTAACAAGTAAATGGAATGCTGAAACAAATTTTGTTTTAACAAACAAAAGATTTGAATTATTGATCCATGAAACAATATAGAAGGAAATTCAGAAACATTATGCTGAGTGAGAAAAGCCAGTTTCAAAGGGTTATACATTTTTATGAATCATTTATATGACATTTTGGAAGAAACAAAATAATAGGAACAGAGAAATTATTCATGGTTTGGGGGGATTTGGGGTGGGGAAAATTGGTACCTGCAAAGCAACATCACGATGGAATTTTGGGAGGTGATAGCACTCACTTGTGCACTAATTACTGTGATATTACGGGAATACATTAATGTTCATCTTGAAACTACATGAAAAATTCTACATTATCTTTGTTTTATTTTAAATTTGAAATTTTCAAATACGAATAGGTATGAATTCTTTTAAATGGAATCTACATTCTGCCTTTAAAAACAGACTGAGCTCCATATCTCTTATTCTGAACAGTAGTAAAATACCAAAAGTCATGTCACTTGAAAATCTATAGGTCTGTATGCAAAAGGAAAGATGTGGTCAGCATACTTTATTTTATATGGTAGTAAGCAGTCTCAGAAAAGTGCATCAAAAGGAACATGAATAAAATGAGAATATTTGTTGACAGTGTTAATCTTAAATTTTGCTTAATACAAATTACCTTCTTTAACATTGTTATTTTAAAATAAATTTATATACATTTTACACCCCCATTCCCTGCCTCTAGCAATCACTAATCTATTTTGATATTTTTCAGATTCTACACGTAAGAGAGATCATACATTATTTGTCTTTCTCTGTCTGATTTATTTCACTTAGCATAATACAATATCCTCAAGGTCCATCCATGTTGTCTGAAGTGGCAAGATTATATTCTTTTTTTGTTTTATATATATATTCGTTCATCCATAGATGGTTACTTATGTTGTTTCCATATCTTGGCTATTGTAAGTTATTGCAAATAACATTGCAATGAACATGGAGTGCATACATCTTTTTGAGTTAGTGCTTCATTTACTTTAGATATATACACATAATGGAATTTCTGGATCATATGGTAGTTCTATTTTAAATTTGTTTAGTAATCCCCATACTGATATTTCATTTTCAGTCTATTCCGTATTTTCATGCCTCTGGTTCTATTTTGCTCATTTTTTTCTTTCGTTGATTAGGTTCCACTTATAGGTGAGATCATATTGTATTTGCCTTTCACTGACTGGCTCATTTCACTTAGAATAATTCTCTCCAGTTCTGTCCATGCTGTCACAAAAGATAGGAGCTCCTTCTTTCTTTCTGCTACGTAGTATTCCCTTGTATAAACGTACCAAGTTTTCTGATCCACTCATTTACTGATGAGCATTGAGGCTGTTTTGAGCACTTGGCTATTATAAATAACACTGCTGTAAACACAGGGGTGCATAAGTCCTTTTGAATTGTTGATTCAGGATTTTTATGGCATAATTTCAGCAATAAAGCCACAGAGTCAAAAGGTGGTTGTATTTATAGATTTGGGAGGAAATCCATGCTGTTGTCTACAGTGGCTGCACCAGTTCTACAATCTCACCAACAGTGCACTAGAGTTCCCTTTTATCCACATCCTCTGCAATACTTGTTTGTTGCTTTGTTTATGATGGTTGTTCTGACTGGTGTGAAGTGGTATCTCATTGTGGTTTTAATTTACATCTCTCTGATGGCTAGTGATGCTGAGCATTCTTTCACATGCCTATGAGCACTCTGTATGTCCTCCTTGGAGAAGCATCTGTTCAGGATCTTTGCCTATTTTTTAATTGGAATTTTGTCTTCCTGATGTTGAGTCATATGAGATCTGTATATATTTTGGAGATCAAACCCTTGTTTGCAGTATCATTGGCAAGTATGTTCTCCCACACAGTCAGTTCCCTTTTCATTTTGATGATGGTTTCTTTAGCCGTGTAAAAGCTTTTAGTTTGGTATAGCCCCATTTGTTTATTTTTCCTTTATTTCCCTTGCTCTAGCAGATATATCAGCAAAAATATTGCTGTGTGGGATGTCTGAAATAAAAGCTTAAGAATTCTGCCCCTATGCAATAGGCAGGAAAATTTCAGATTTCACACAGGGGGCAGAATTCTTAAACATTTATTTCTTCTGGTTCTTTTAAGTCATAACTCTGCTTTATGAAAACTCTTTTTAAATATATTTTATTGATTATGGTATTACACTTTTCCCAATGTTTTTCTCCCCTTTATTCCCTTCTTCCCTGCACCCCCAAACCTCCAGCATTCCACCTCCCTTTAGTTCATGTCCATGGATCATACATATATGTTCTTTGGCTCCTCTGTTTCTTATACTGTTCTTAACCTCTCCCTGTTTGTTTTATGCCTACCAATTATGCTCCTTATTTCCTGTACATTTCCAACCCCATTCTTCCACTCTCCCTTACCACTGAAAATCCTCCATGTGATCTTCACTTGTTTGGTTCTGTTTCTGTTCTAGTTGTTCGCTTAGTTTATTTTTTTAGGTTCAGTTGTTGATAATTGTGAGTTTGGTGTCATTTTGCTATTCATATTTTGATCACCTTCTTTTCCTTATATAAATCTCTTTAAGATTTTATATCATAAGGGCTTGTTAATGATGAACTCCATTAACTTGACCTTACCTGGGAAGCACTTTATCTGACCTTCCATTCTAAATGATAGCTTTGCTGGATAGAGTAATCTTGGATGGAGGTTCTTGCCCTTCATGGATTCAAATACTTCTTTCTAGCCTCTTCCTGCCTGTGAGGTTTCTTTTGAGAAATCAGCTGACAGTCTCATGGGAACTCTTCTGTAGGTAACTCTCCCCTTTCCTCTTGCTGCTTTTAAGATTCTTTATCTTTAATCTTGGGTAACTTAATTATAATGTGTCTTTGTGTGTTTCTACTTGGGACCAACTTCTTTGGGACCCTCTGGCCTTCCTGGACTACCTATAAATCTATTTTCTTTGCCAGGTTGGGGAAGATTTCCTTCATTATTTGTTCAAATAAGTTTTCAATTTCTTCCTCTTGTTTTTTCCTTCTGACACCACTATAATTTGGATGTCAGAGTGCTTAAAGTTGTCCCATATGTTATTAAGCCTCTCCTCATTTTTTTGAGTTCTTGTTTCTTCATTCTGTTCCAGTTGGATGTTTATGTCTTCCTTTTGTTCCAAATTGCTGATTTGAGTCCCAGTTTCCTCCACTTCACTGTCGGTTTCCTGTATATTTTGCTTTATTTCACTTTGTGTAGCCTTCATTTATTCTTTCATTTTGCAACCAAGCTCAACCAGTTCTGTGAGCATCCTGATTAGCAGTGTTTTGAACTCTGCATCTGATAGGTTGGCTTTCTCTTTGTTGTTTAGCTCCTTTTCTGAAGTTTTGATGTGTTCTTCCATTTGGGCCATATTTCTCTGTCTTGGTACACCTGTTATGTTTTAAAGGGGCAGAGACTTAGGTATTCACCCTGGCAAGGCAACCCACACTGCTGCATTGTGGCTTTGTCTGTGGAGGAGAGATCAGAGAGGGAACAATGCTGCTTGTGTGCGCCTTTCCAATCTTACTTTGCAGCAAACTTTCGTGTGAGACAGGCAGTTTCTCCCACCATGGCAACCCTTGCAGTATTCTATAGGTAGATTTTAGTCTTCAGTTTCCCATTCAGGAAGCCCTGCCTTGACTGTGCAGTCTGCAGCCTTATTGAGTATCCTTTCAGTTGGGCTGCCTGTCTCTCTTCTCCACCCTTCCTACCTGTCTGGGTGAATATATATTTCTTAACTCCTTGGTTGTTGGAGTTCTATGCAGTTTTCTTTTGTGGCACTTCTGGTTGCTTATTGTTTTAAAATATGTTGTTATTCTTTTGGTTGTGCGAAGAAGCGAAGTGTTTCTATCTACTCCTCCATCTTGGCTGGACTCCTGAAACTTCTTTGTTTTCCAGTAGATGGCACCATAACTCAAGGCTGTGCTTTTTCCCTTGCCCTCAGACTATATCTGTTTCCCAAACACCTTTTCTATTTACTGGAACTTTCAAACATCATAGCACATGACAAAATGCACATGGCAACACCCACAGATTTGGAGGTATGGGTGTAGCACTCAGAGTGTTGGGAGTGCCCAATGACCCAGTAGGGAGATCCCTGGGTATGTTACTTACAGAGGCTCCTAGGTGAACTTTCTGCTGAATGCCATTCCTTTAATGAACTTTGTCCTCCAAGTCACAGAGGTATTGCTTCAGTACTCTGAGTGCTGTCACAGAAAAATGGGTTTCTCCATTTATGACTCACACGACTAAGGTTGTCAGGCAATAACTGATATTTTTTCACTCTGGAAGAGGTTACCACCTTTAGATAGATCAGCCCCATGCTGTGTTTCTATGTAGGAGAGAGAGTTCTTGGAAAGTTTCTCTTAGTCCTGCTCTCAAATATTTTCTTTTTTTTCTCTCTAATTTCACATGGAATCACCCCTCGGGAAGACCAGACTTTTGCAATATTGTCTCCTGTGTGGCTATCTGCCAAGGTTATCACTCTCTGTATTTTTCTAAACCATGATGAGAGATATCCTGGCAGTTTTTCTGGTTCTGTTGGTTCCACAAGCCATACCAAAGTCTGCCTACTTATTACCAGATGCACACATTGGCAAGACACCTCCAGGGTCCCTTAATATATGGTACTAGATTCCACAGTACCCACAAAGTTGGTTTGGTTCATTAATGGACATCTATTTTGTTGTTTAAAAAGGGGAATATAAAGGCAGAATATCTTATGTCACTGTGATCTTGACATAACTTTGATTTATTTTATAAGTGTTTGTTAAACTAATTAAAGATACCCAAATAACATATTGCAAGAGAATCAATGAGGAGGTGGTGATGGTGGTGGTGTGTGGTGACCATAAAATGCAATCTCAGGCAGACCCTTTCCCCTTTGTTCCTGGTGTTGCAGTTCTGAGATGGGCTTCAGGATCAGGGATCTAAAAATGACTACTTGAAGGAATTATTATCAATAATGAGTGAATAATATTTTGTTCATTTATAATCATATTTCTCTATGTTCATTCTTTATAAACACATTAAAATGCTTTTACAATGGACATATATTTAGTATTCTAGCTAACTCTTAGAAAGAAATATACTGATAAGGATGTTGCAAAATTAATTCCAATGATCATTTTTTGATACAAAGTAATTAAATTCAGAAGTAATGTCTGTCAAGGCAAATAAACTGTAGAAGAGTCTGTTTGAATTTAAATTACCCTTTTCCTACAATGCAAATGTTAACAACAGCAACAAAATAATCTTCATTCTACTGATAAAAGTGTCACATAAGTCTGTTTCCACATAACTCTAGATTTTTGTCAAAATAAATTTAAACAGCCCTGGCTGGTGTAGCTCAGTAGATTGAGCACGGGCCTGCGAACCACCCAATCGCGGTTCCATTCCCAGTCAGGGCACATGCCTGGGTTGCAGGCCAGTTCCCAGGGTGGAACTCACGGGGGGCAACCATACATTGATATTTCTCTCCCTCTCTCCTTCCCTTCCCCTCTAAAGATAAATAAATAAAATATTTAAAATAAAATACATTTAAACAAAGTCACCTTTTAAACATGTTCAACGTTGATGCATATTGCTATTAACTGAACAAATGTTATGCTATTCTTACTTTATTAACAAAATCAACTACAGTATAAAAAGGTATAAAAATATTACTGATTCAATTTAGTCTACTATCACTTGGTAGTCTTGAAAATGTGGTGTACAAGGAATACTAATGGAAATCTACACAGTGATTTATTATTTATTGTACTTGAAATTCTAAATGTATAACATAGAAATTAACAAGAACAAAAAAGGCCTATAATTTATTTTAACTCTTATATTGTTCATGAATATGCATGTAGTGCATTATTTTCTCTCTTTTTTGTCCTCTAAAAATAGATTTTTTCTTTTGCTTTACAAACATGAAATTAATGTATATTACCACTTGTTGAATTTGTCTAAATTGTATTTTGTGACTAATAATTTATAATTGGAGCTTAAGTAACAGAAAAGATTGTTTTTTAAATTTTTTATATATTGATTTTAGATACAGAGAGGAAGAAAGAGACAGAGAGAGAGAGATCGATTTGCTGTTCCACTTCTTTATGCATTCATTGGTTGCTTATTGTATGTGCCCTGACTGGGGATCAAACCCTCAACCTTAGATGATTGGGCGGATGCTTCAACCAACTGAGCTAACTGGCCAGGGGCTCAGAAAGCACTATTTTGAATTAATAAGATGCATAGATGCTTGTAGATACCACATTGAAACTTGTTCTTTTAAAAAATTTTAAATTTATTTATCTTTAGAGGGGAAGGGAAGGAGAGAGGGAGAGAAACATCAATGTATGGTTGACTCTTATGTGTCCCCTGCTGGGAAATGGCCTGCAACCCAGGCATGTACCCTGACTGGGAATCGAACCGCAATCCTTTGGTTCACAGGCCCGCGCTCAATGCACTGAGCTACTCCAGCCAGGGCGAAACTTGTTCTTTTTGAGTAATTTACCATATTAATAATATAATTATATACTGTGCTAAGTATGGTTTGTAAAATATTATTAAAGTAGACATTTAGAGAAAATCCAGGGTGAGCACTGGCTGGTGTAGCTCAGTGGATTGAGCACGGGCCTGCGAACTGCAAGATCGCGGTTTGATTCCCAATCAGGGCACATGCCTGGGTTGCAGGCCAGTTCCCAGCAGGGAACTCACTAGAGGCAACCATACATTGATGTTTCTCTCCTTCTCTCCTTCCCTTCCACTCTAAAGATAAATAAATAAAATCTTTAAAAAAATCCAAGGTGAGAAAAAGTAATGAGTTATGGGTTAGCATTTTCCTTATAAAATTAAACAATTTTTAAGCAAACATTTCAAAGAACATTTAAAAATTAAATGAAAAAACTAAAAATCTAGAATGTAGATAATCATGATGTTTGAACAGAGTTTAGAAATCTAACTGAATCATTTAATTATTTTTTCTTAACTTATTACAAAAGAATAAATGAACTAAAGACTGTGGATCTGATTGACAGATCAGAGTGGGACAGAGTTGAAAAGGAATTGAATCGTGGCAAGGGACTTATGTTCCCAAAGAAACCTTCACTGTGTTCAGTACAGTAGTCTCTGTTGGTATTTGGATTCTTTTATTTTTCAAGACTAGGAAAAAGAAGTACGAACACCCATTTAACAATATAAATAGAGGCATGTAACCTAGGAAGGTCTGAAAGGGTCCAGTGGGGCCTAGAATAAATTGTACAGCAAGTAGAGAAGAAGAGAAAAATTACATTCTAAGTGACAAAAACATGCAATATATGTTTTTTAAAAACATACAATAAAACATATATCTATATAATATGGACATAGATGTCATAGACAGAAATAAAAACATGTATACATGTAAATCCCTAAGAGCACTTGTAAAAGAGCATCTGAGTAAGTAACAATATTTAACAGAGCACTTCTTATTAGAGGTAAGTAAATAAAGACTAGAAGAGGTAAGAAAATGAAATATATTCCAGGTTTCATCATTTCTTTTACAAATCAGTGTCACCCAGCAAATATTATGATTGCACATTTCTGTCAAATATAATGGCAATCATGTTTGCACATCTGCTGTTTCACAGGGTGTTTTTAAATCAAGGTTATCTTTTTTGCAAGCCTCAAAATTTATTTATTTATTAATTTTTGGTTTATTCGGCCTAGGTTCCTTTTTTAATTTTAATTTTTATTTAACTCTTGCTCAAGTAGTTTTCTGTCTTATATTCCCAGCCCTGCACCCCCACTGCTCCCCACCTCCCTCCCATTTCCACCCCCACCTTAGTTATTGTCCATGTATCCTTTATACTTGTTCATGTGAGGCCTTCCCCTTTTCCCCTGTGATTCTCTCCCCTCTCCTCTCTGGTCCCTGTCAGCCTGTTCCATATTTGAGTGTCTTTGGTCATATTTTGCTTGCTTGTTTGTTTTGTTGTTTAGATTCCTGTTAAAGGTGATATCATATGGTATTTGTCTTTCACGCCTGGCTTATTTCACTCAGCATAATGCTTTCCAGTTCCAAATAAAATGCTATCATATAAAAGAAGGCAGTTATAATAGGCTGTGTTTTTATATCCATATATCTTTTTCTTGGGTGATAAATATTAGATATGCCTGCAGTTTTAGACCATATGGTACCAGATGACAAGATTCTTTAAGATAAGAGGGAAAATAAATAATAAATATATTTTTTACTTCTGGTATGGCAGTGTGAGAAGCTCTACAGATTCACTACATGATAAAATAAGCATAACAATTAAGAAACTATTTTAAATACTTAAGGTGTCTAGAATTTTTCTATGTTCCTATTTAGCAAATAAAGGAACATTTATTTAGGATAATCTACTAAAAGTTGATAATAGTAGCAAGAGTCTGTCACCTTCCAGCAGTAATATGCTCCCTCCTCCTGCACTTCCTCAGCTTAACAGAAGCTCAAATATGGGCCTTTGTCATCAAGGAGATAATGCTGCCTCTTCTCTCTGCTTCCATTGAAGGAATAAGGTCTCTCATCCAGAGACTTACTACCAACATTTATCATACTCTCCAGAGGCAAAATTCCTAGAAAGTATATCCAAGAGCTCAGGATGCTCCCTCCCTTCACCCATTTCCCAGGCACAAGAGACCAAGAGATACTGGGGAACCAATTTCCCTCACCACAACTTGCTAGCAAAAGTAAAGTAAAGCAATGGTTCCTCATAAAGTAAAGCAATTCAAGAACAGAGACTACCAGGTATGTCCAGCAGCCAAATTAGTGGCTCAGAGATTTTGTACAGGGAAGAAAGAAGCAGTCCACAAGAAAAAAAGTCTCCTCAAGGGAACTGACTTTAGTTAGGCAGAATCTAGGGAATTTCAGTCCTGAAGGCACTCTGAAGAACAAAAGCTCTACTTAGGTACGAGCAACAAGCTAATATATGCCAGCTACTTTACTGGAGAGAACTATGGAATGAAACCTTCTGGGGTCAGGAAAAAAACTCAAAAGTTGCCACTTTACAAATTTAATTGTGTAAGATTGTAGAAAAAACTATGCCCCCAAATATTGTCAATAATAGAGCAATCAGCTGGGAATTAGTGGAGCCTATCAAACTGAAACAGTCACATGAAAACAGACATCAGGGAAAGAAACAGGAGTAAAAGCACTAATATCCCATGGTAACTATGTGTATACCTGAGCTTGTGCCCTCTGAGGAATGACTACAAAGTTTTCAAATGCAAAGCAAGTAAATTTCACTAAAACATCCTATCTACATAGTTAAACAAATAAAAACAAACAATAACAAAAATATTTCCCTGAGAGAAGGGAAAATAATCAGAATCCATATTTTCTGCATCACCTAAAATGACTAGTTTTCAAAAATGCAAGATATGCAAATAATCAATAATGTATGACCCATAAAGTGGGGGATACGTAGGGGACATAAACTTCCTACTCAACTAAATGAGTTCAGCAAAGTTTCAAGAGAAACAGTCAATATACAAAAATTGATTGTCTAGCTGTAGACACAGTGGTGTCCAAACCCATGGGCCACATGCAGCCTAGGATTGCTATGAATGCAGCCCAACACAAAACGACAAATTTACTTAAAACCTTTTTCTGCTCATCAGTTTTCTTTAGTGTTTGTGTATTTAGTGTGTAGCCCAAAATGACCCTTCTTCCTGTGTGGCCAAGAGACACCAAAAGGTCGGTCACCCCTGCATGAACTGATAATGAAAGCAATGAAACAATATTATTTGGAATAGCACTGACATAATAAAATAACTAGGAATGCTCCCCAAAGTAATCCTTATTGAAATCCCAATGGCTGTATTGGAAAGACTAACAAATTGATCCTAAAACTCAACAGGGAAAACAATACTCTTTTCAACAAATGGTATTAGCACAACTGGATATCCACATGAATAAAGTTGGACTTCCTACCTCACATCATGTACAAAAGTAAACTCAAAAGTAATCAAATACCTAAGTCTAAAAGCTAAAACTCTTAAGAGAAAACATAGGTGTAAATCATCATGACCTTAGATTAAGCAAAAGTTTCTTCAATATAACATAAAAAGCACAAGAATGAAAAAGAAAAAAGATAAATTGGACATCATCTAAATTAAAAACATTTGTGGTTCAAAGGACACCATCAAAAAAGTGAAAAGCCAAACCAATGAGTGTGAAAAAATGAAAATAATATCTAATAAAAATCTAGTATTTAGAATGTATACAGAATTATTTCAACCCCCAAATAAATACATGAGTAACAAATTAAATATGGAGAAAGGTTTGAATACACATTTATCCAAAGAAGATACAGAAAAGTCAATAAGGACATGAAAAGTTGACCAACATCATTGCTCATCAGGATATGCGAATCAGAACCACATTAACATACAAGACTTCACACACAAAAAGACATCTGTAATTTTTTAAAATATATTTTATTGATTATGCCATTACAGTTGTCCCATTTCCCCCCTTCATTCCCCTCTACCCTGCACACCCCTCCCCCACCATTCCCCCCTTAGTTTATGTCCACGTGTCACAAGTTCTTTATATTCTATATTTTCCATACTATTCTTGCCCTTCCCCCTGTCTATTTTCTACCTACTGTCTATGCTACTTATTCTCTGTACCTTCTCCCCTCTTCTCCTCCTCCCACTCCCTTGTTGCTAACCCTCCATGAAAGCTCCATTTCCATAGTTCCACTCCTGATATAGCTGTCCTCTTAGTTGCTTTTGTTTTAGGTGTGGTTGTTAATAACTGTGTGTTTGCTGTCCTTTCACTGTTCATATTTTTATCTTCTTTTTCTTAGATAAGTCCCTTTAACATTTCAGATAAGGGCTTGGTGATGATGAACTCCTTGAATTTGACCTTATCTGAGAAGCACTTCATTTGCCCTTCCATTCTAAATGAAAACTTTGCTGGACAGAGCAATCTTGGATGTACATCCTTCCCTTTCATGACTTGGAATACTTCTTTCCAGTCCCTTCTTGACTGTAAGGTCTCTTTTGAGAAATCCACTGACAGTCTGATGGGAACTCCTTTGTAGATGACTGTCCCCTTATCTCTTGCTGCTTCTAGGATTCTCTCCTTCATTTGAATCTTGGCTAATGTAATTATGATGTGCCTTGGTGTGTTCCTTCTTGGGTCCAACCTCTTTGGGACTCTCTGAGCTTCCTGGATTTCCTGGAAGTCTATTTCCTTTGCCAGATTGGGGAAGTTCTCCTTTATTATTTGTTGAAATAAGTTTTCCACTTGCTCTTCCTCTTCCCCTTCTGGTACCCCTATAATTTGGATGTTGGAACATTTAAAGATGTCCCAGAGGTTCCTAAGCCTCTCCTCACTTTTTAAAATTCTTGTTTCTTCATTCTTTTCTGTTTGGTCATTTTTTCCTTCCTTCTGGTCCACTCCCTTGATTTGAGTCCCAGTTTCCTTCCCATCACTATTGGTTTCCTGTGCCTTTCCCTTCATTTCAATTAGTTTAGCCTTCATTTGTTCCTCTAATTTGTGACTAAAATCAACCAGTTCTGTGAGCATCCTGATCACCAGTGTTTTGAACTATGCATCTGATAGGTTGGCTATCTCTTGGTCACTTAGATGTATTGGCCCTGGGGCTTTGAGCTGTTCTTCTTGAGCCATAATATTTTGGTCTGTTTGTTCTTGTTATGTGTGAGGGGCAGAGCCCTAGGTGTTCACCAGGGTGGGGCAACCCAGGTCGCTGGGTTGTGACCCTGTATGTGGGGGCGGGGTCAGAGAGTAGCAATGGCGCTTCTTCCATGCTCTCTCTCAGATTTCAGTCCCCTCTGCTGCTTCCCACAAGCAAATTGGGCCCTTCTGGTGCTGGTTCCTGGGTGTGTGGGCTTGTGCACCCTCCAGGATCCTGTGGGTCTCTCCAACAAACTCTTTGTGAGTCTGGAAGCTTCTTCCAGCACCCCAACCCAGAAAGTTTTTCCATTTGGTTCTTTTAGGCTTTAATTCCCATCACTGAGGCCCTAGCCTGCAAGGTCTGTCTCACCGCTGGCTCCTTTGCCTCATTTATTTGTGCACCAATGTGTGACCGCGGTCAGCCAGCTGCCTTGTGCCCTCACAGGGTCTGCCCGTTGCCACCTCATACCTGGGATCTTCAAACTGTCACCTGTGTGCCTGGGTAGGTCTGGCCACTTTTTCCTGTGCAAACCCGCTCTGCCAGCCTCTGATTCCACCCCTCTTACCAGTCTGGATGAATGGTTCGTTGTTGTTGGACTTCCGTACAGTTCAATTTTCTGTGTTTTGGTTGCGTTTTTGTTAGTAAAACTTTGTTGTCTTTAAACTTGGTTGTGCGAGGAGGCACAGTGTTTCCACCTATGCCTCCATCTTGGCTGGAAGCCCGACATCTGTAATTTTTTAAAAAAATGGAAAATAACAAATACTAAAGTGAATATAGATGAAATTAGAATTCTAATATGCTGCTGATAAGGAGTAAAATGAGGCAGGTGCTTTAGAAAACAGTCTGACAATTCTTATAATATTAAAGTGTTATCCTATGATCCAACAATTCCACTGCTAAGATATACACCCACCTAAGAGAAATGAAAACATATATCCATGAATAAGTTTGTACAAAAATAATCATAGCAACATTATTTATAATAGCCAAAAGTGGAAAAACAAGTGTCCATCAAATGATCAATGAGTAAACAATATATGTCATATTCAATATAATCAAATATTATTTGGGCATATAAAGGAATGAACTACAGATCTATGCTACAAAATGGGTGAACCTTGAAAACAATGTGCTAAATAAAAGAACCCAGTCACAAAAGACAATATATAATTCCACTTGTAAGAAATGTACAAATAGGCAAACACAGATAGACACTACATTAACTACTGCCTTGGGATGGTAATGGGGGAAATAAAGGTGAAGCTAAAAGTTATGTGGTTTCTTTTTGCAGTGATTAAAAATTTCTAAAATTGATTGTGGTCATGGTTGCATGACTTTATAAATATACTAAAAATCTAATTGTACATTTTAAATTATTTAATTACACGGTATGTGAATTATATCTCAGTAAAATTTGTTTTTAAGAGAGAAGTAAAAACACTGACCAAAGACATAATGAAATAGACAACTGAATAGAGGCAGTAAAGAAATGTTGAGTAGCTTGTAAGATGCCTTAAGGTCACTCGAATCTTTCCAATCTCTATAATTTACAAACTGAAGAGTTTAAATATAGTTACATGTCCTATAATTTAGACACAATTTCTAAAATATAAACATATGTAGCTATTAATGAATTTCTTCTCCAGTACCCATAAAATTTGTTGTTTATTTATTCACAGTTTGCCTCGAATCTTTGCAGTTTTCCCTCATTACTTTACCACTATTGCTTATTTAGTATATTTTATTGATTATGCTATTACAGTTTTCCCAATTTACCCCTTTATCCCCTCTCCATCCTGCACCCCCCAACCCTCCAGCATTCCCCCCACTTAGTTTATGTTCATGGGTTGGACATATAAGTTCTTTGAGTTCTCTTTTTCCTATACCGTTTTTTTTACCTCTTCCTGTCTATTTTATGAATACAAATTATGCTTCTTATTCCCTATATGTTTCCCCCCAGTCCTCCCTTTTCCTTCCCTACTGAAAACCCTCCATGTGATGTCCATTTCTCTGATTCTGTTCCTGTTGTAGTTGTTTGTTTAGTTTTTGTTTTCAATGTTTTTCTTTTTCTAGGTTCATTTGTTGATAGTTGTGAGTTTATTATCATTTTACTCTTAATATTTTTACCTTATTTTTCATAGATCATAGTCCTTTTAACACTTCATATAACAGGGGCTTGGTGATGATGAACTCCTTTGACAGCACCTTACCTGGGAAGCATTTTATCTGCCCTTCCATTTTAAATGATAGCTTTGCTGGATAGAGTAATCTTGGATGTAGGTCTTTGCCTTTCATGACTTCAAATACTTTCTTCCCAGCCCCTTCATGCCTGTAAGGTTTCTTCTGAGAAATCAGTTGATAGTCTTATTGGTACTCCTTTGTAGGTAACTCTCTTTTCCTCTTGTTACTTTTAAGATTCTCTCTTTATCTTTAATCTTGGGTAACTTAATGATGATGTGCTTTGGTGTGTTCCTCTTTGGGTCCAACTTCTTTGGGACTCTCTGAGCTTCCTGGACTTTCTGGAAGTCTATTTCCTTTGCCAGATTAGGGAAGTTTTTTTATTATTTATTTGGTCAAATAAGTTTTCAATTGCTTGCTGTTGTTCTTCTCCTTCTGACACCCCTATAATTCAGGTATTGCAACGTTTAAAGTTGCCCTAGAGGTTTCTAAGCCTCTCTTCATTTTTTAAAATTCTTATTTCTTCATTCTGTTCCAGTTAGATGTTTATTTCTTCCTTTTGTTCCAAATCATTGATTTGAGTTCTGATTTCCTTCCTGTGACTGTTGGTTCCCTGAATATTTTGTTTTATTTCATTTTGGGTAGCTTTCATTTGTTCTTTCATTATTCAACCAAGTTTAATCAGTTCTGTGAGCATTTTGATTACCAGGGTTTTAAATTCTCCATCAGATAGGTTGGCTATCTCCTCATTGCTTAGCTCTCTTTCTGAAGTTTTGCTCTGTTGTTTCAGTTGGACCCCATTTCTTTGTCTCAGCACACTTGTTAAGTTGTAAGAGGGTGGGGCCATAGGTATTCTCCAGGGCCGGGCAACCCTCTTTGCTGCAACGTGGTGCTGCCTGTGGAGGAGGAGCCAGAGAGGGAACAATGCAGCTCCCCTGCTCATCTCCAGCACCACTTTCCAACAAACTCTCATGTGAGACTGGGAGTTTCTACCACCACAGCAACTGCCATAGTCCACAGTTAGCTCTGAGTCTCAATTTCCAGTTCAGTCAGCCATACCTGCATGGTCCGCCACCTTTTCATGGGTTATCTCCATTTGCTGCTTTACCAGTCGGGTTGTTATTGTTGACTGCTTCTTTAATTCCTTTGTTGTTGGAGTTCTATGCAGTTTGATTGTCTGGCACTTCTGGTTGTTCACTGATTGTAGATTGGTTGTTATTCTTTTTTTGCTTATGCAAGGAAGTGAAGGGTTTCTACCTACACAACCATCTTGGCTGAAACTCCAACACTATTGCTTTTATACCCTTATAATTGGTACATGAGAAATTAGCATAGATAGTATGTATAATGTTTAGGAGTACTAAATGTAAGGATTATTTTTGCATTTATGATTTCAGAAGTGCTAGAGGTATTTTACAATTACATTGTCATTAGTGTTATCAAGGGCATCCTAGGCAAAAATTGTACCTACTGTTTAAAATGAGAATCTCAGCACACAGTATGAATTTCAGGTCACAAAATCTTTTTTACAGCTGCTTCTTTGGTACTGTTAGCATTTTATTACTATTTACAAAGTTCTAATACAAATTTTTATAAGCTGCTGAACTCCTCACTTATTTTATCTGAGACATGAAATACTTCAAATAATCTGAGTAGTACTTAATCATAAGTTTTAATTTTGAGTACTGGATAACCATATGCTACCTCAGTTGCTTTTTCAACTCATTACTAAACCACCACTACATTCTTACTCATATATCCTGTTTTAATTTGGCTAAAAATTCATGTTCTCATTTTTATGCACATGAGAAAAATAACAGGTGCACATTTTACAGGCACTATGAAAAGCCTATTTCAATTGGTTCTGTACATCTAGTGAGTTGATAGTGCATAGGTTTTTTTCCTAAATCAATGCCTTTTTGACACACATACGAACATTTGTTGAACTGTAACAACCAAAAATGGAAATCCATTTTTTTTTATTAAGAGTAAATATGTTATGTTGGGTGTCAAACAAACAACTAATTTGGGTGGTAAGAAGTCACTTCAGAATCTTAACTTATTTTGACTTTATTACCATATCATTTTATCTAAATTCACTGTGTCCCAAAGGCATGTTTCCTTGTTAGAAACATCAAATATTGAGGGAAAATAATTTAGCAGTCAGGGCATGAAAAGTCATTAAATTCTCACAAAAGTAATCACAAAGGTATCAGTAAAAATCAAATATGTATCTGGGAATCTGACAGAGGGAGGGACAGGCAGGAACTGAGGTTAAGTTTGAGGATGTGGAAAAGAGAAGCCAGTTTTAAAATTCTAAGCCAGAAAGCTTAGAAAGGAGTATGACAGCTGGGGAAAATTTCATTAGCATTAGAGTAGGTAAGTATCTAGGTCCTTTATGAAAGAACCTGTAACAAGGGAGTCAGGCCCTAACTCCCCAGAAAGCTCCTAAAATGGGGCCTCTTATCCACCTGAGAGAATATGGATTATAATTCCTAACATGTTTAGAAATTTTGAAGCATAAGATGACAAAATGCATAATCAAGTGGCCCAACGGTATTTTTGTGTCATGAAATTGAAAGAAAATGAGTAAAAACAGTGAGAATAAATCAAAGCTTTCTGTGAAACTCACCAAAGAAACTATATCAAGCACCAGAAGCATAAAAATCAATGTAGGAGAGAAAAAAAAGATGAACAAATGTGATTATACTTTTTATAACATTAGAATTAAAGAATAAATGGAGAACTGCACTTTTTTAAAGTCATGGAATTTTACAAAGAGGAGTTGTGCATTTTATGATGTCAACTAGTAATACAGGGTGGAACAAAAGTAAGTTTACAGTTATTTGTTTGGAAAATAATACAATAATTAATAAATAATAAGAATAAACTCTGTGTTTTAAATACTCATGACTTTAAACCTATTTTTGCCTCACACTGTATTTGTTTCACATAATAAGATACAAAGAAAACACTGGTGACCCGCTTTTATTTGGGCATGCACCTTGACCTATTTTCCAGGAACAGTAAATTATTTGTACTTACCACACCAAAATCTTTTGCTCAGTTGCCCTTATTAGCTCCTTTTAGGGAAGCTGGTCAGAGTTTCAATTTAACCTGGAGTCCCGGGCTACTATAGTTCTTAAATTTACACCACTTGATTGACAATTTTTATACTGCTAATGATTGTTATATTTTTATGCATACATGTTTTCTCCCTAACTGTACTGCTAAAGAAACTCAGTATTTTACCTAGTATTTTCAAGACCCAGTTATAAGGCCTTAACATTTTATATGGTGAAGTGTAACAGTAAAAGGGACTATAAAAATGAAAATGATGACATTTTATTAGTCCTATGGTCTCAGCTGTAAATTGAGGAGTCACAGATAAGTTTATGTCTGGCCATATGAAAATCCAAGCCACTATCTCATGAAATTTTGGTTGTGTAGACCAACAATATAGGTAATAAATATCTGTACACGATACTTTCCCTTAAAGCATATTTTATTGTACTAAATCATCTAAATAATTGCTTTAAATCTTCATTCTATTTCTCATTGCACCATATGAAGAGGAAAAGGTCATCCTAAGCATATATAATAAAGATGAAGCATTATGGTCTCAAAAGTTAGACTCATAAAAATTAATATTAAATCCAAGATAACTTTTAGGGTAATAATTTGAATCTCAGCATGCTCAACTGAATATGCTCAACCTTTCAACTGAGTATCTGATTCAAAGTTACACTTTCTAATTTGATGGCTCAAGAAGAAATAAATTTTTCCAGAACATCTTTACCTCAACTTATAAAGAACAGCAATATTTTATCAGTTAATACAATAGATGTAAATGGATAGTCCCAGCTAACTAAATGTGCACTTATGCTACAAAATTTCTCAATAATAAGAACAGTGCAAATCATTCGCCAACCAAACTGGAAAAGGGCCACCAAAGTTAAATTCCCTTTTAAAACTGTAAGTTCTCTGCATCTAAGTAGCAAATTTACATTATGTTATTATTTTTATGCCCTTCTGCCTAAATAAAATTCTGAATTTAGAAAAAAATATGAATCATAAATCTGAGGTGACCACCCTTAGATCATGTTTTCTTCTTTCATAATTTCCATGGAAACTGGGGTTTGTTTACCCAATGTAATACTTTAGCAGCACCTTGAAATTCCTAACTGTATGCACTTTCTTTACATAGGCCATTCAGCTGAAATGTATCTATGACAGCAATTTGCAACCTTTTTAATCTCATAGCACACACAATCTAATTACTAAAGTTCTGCAACATACCAAAAAATAGATTGTTTGCTGATCTGAACAAAAAATAGCTATAACTTTGATTTGCTCACACCAGATGGCAAAAGTTGGGTTGGCTCTTGTCATTTCTTTATTTGACAATCTATGGCAAAAGAGGTCAGTGCCCCTGAATAAATGGTCAGATATTGCCAATTTTAAAAACTCTTGCAGCACAGCACCATGCACACTGGTTAAAAATTGCTTGTCTATGATATAGTTGAACACCATTCAAAATAATATCCAATATTCATACATATATTTTTTAGAAGGGAACTGCCTTCTACTAAGTGGAAACTGTATATTGCTTGGGCAAAGTTTATGTGAGTGAATTAATTTGCTTTCAAATATTCTATAATACAAAGAAAGGTATCATATATTAGGTTAGACATATTTGAAGAAAGCAGTCACTAATATATAGTACTCATAAGTCTATGTTATAATCTATTGACAACTTAAGATTTTTTATTTTTTATTAAGTTCTGATGTTTAAAGCTTTCTACTTTATACTTGCGTTCAAAACCAAAAACATTTAAACTCATGTTATTTATTTTCACATAAACCCTGGTGGTTCACAAAAATATAATATCATTAAGAAAACAGAAACCAAAGTCCAAGGCAGCTGGAAAGTTCATTTATTCTATATCACATCTTCAATTTTGACCTCTAGATAATAGAAAAAACACAAAAATTTTCCTCATCTAATTTTGCTGCATTATAGATTACATATATTGTCTATTCATTTACAATAACAAGTCTCTCATGTGACCCAGAGAACAGACACATGTTTTCTGAATATTCACACATTAAATACTTTGACTCAAGTTTTAGAATAAAATTCATCCTTTCAATTCCACAGCATTTTCTGTAGTTTGAAAAAAAATATTCTCAAACACCTTCTGCACATATTTTCTCCTGTATGTAAAAGATCTTAGTCACTTTAATAAGAAAATTTTTTTATATCTCTTTACAACTTTTGAGCTATTCTTTCATTTGGGCTATATTTCTTTGTCTCAGTACCCCTGTTAAATTGTAAGGTGTGGAAACTTAAATATTTTCACCAGGGTGGGAGAGTCCACGTAGCTGCATTGTGGCGCAGTCTGAATGAATGTTTCTTTTTTAACTCTTTGGTTGTTGGACTTCCATACAGTTTGATTTTCTGGCAGTTCCAACTATGCTTTTTGTTTTGTTTTAAAATTTATTGTTACCCTTCTTTTGGTTGAGTAAGCAGGCAAAGTCTATCTTCCTACACCTCCATCTTAGCAGGAAGTCTCCCCACAACTTTTTAAAAAGATTTTATTTATTTACTTTTAGAGATTGGGAAAGGGAGGAGGAAAAACATCAATCAGTTGCTCTAGAATACCCCCAATCATCCCCTGGCCTACAATCCAGGCATATGCCCAGAACTAGAATTGAACCAGCTATTTTTTGCTTTGTGGGATAAGGCCCAACTCACTGAGCCATACCTCTTAGGGCTCTCCCCATAGCTTTTGATGGATAAAGTTTTAAAAGGGTGACTAGCTCTTTTCCAAGTTACTGTACATGTGTATTCATGTGACAAACAGTGATTGAAAGAAATATTACATTAAGGTAATATTTCATTGCATCATTTTTCTTTTAAAATATTTATCTGTTATTACAAGGCTTTCTGTCATTGATAAAGTTAAACTTAGTAATATTTATAAAGTACTTGCTGAGTGCAAATATCCACAGGTGATGTAAGTAGGAGTAAGATATAGTTACCCTCCATGTAATATTTCCAATTTTGTAAAATAACACAGGTACACAAATGATTACAACAAAATGTTGATTAAATTATTCGTCAATAGAAAGGTAGGGGCAAATTTTCAAAGGGAATCAAAGAAACAAGTGTAATGTTTTGGGTAAGTCTCAAAAAAATGTAGAAATTTTGTTAAGGAATAAAAATAGTAAAAGCAAATGAAATTGTATATGTCTTAGCATAAAAATAGGAAATTGGGAAGTGGATGTGAAAACTAGAGGTAGAAACTAAAGATAGAGATTTTGGTATAATATTATTTTTTAATTGTTGTTTACTTACAGTTTTCCTAATTTTTCCCTGGTTGCTCTCACCCACCTCCTGCTGATATTCTGAGTGATAACATACAAGGAAGGAATTCTGAGAATCTCAGCCCATTGGCACATATGTTTTCACTATAACTTTATGCCTCTCTGAAAATCAATGTTGTATAGTAAATCATGATTGTCACTAGGGTATGCAATAAGTTCCTAGACGGTGATGCTGTCATAAACATGACAAGTAATGAAGGAAGCACCATATCTAGAATATATATCTATTTCAATGAAGATAACTTTTATCCACAAAACCTCCCTATCATGATGTAGGGTAGCTGACAGATCCTTCAAGATATGAATAGGGCTCAGGATTGGTCATTGCTACAGACTGACCATGGACAAAACAGTGACGATAGCCAGAAATATCTTAGGGAGGAAAAGTTTATATAACTGGGCACATGCAAAAAATACATCCTTGCCACCAAAATATAATTTTATGAGTTATTTTTATGTTTTTTGTCTTTTTATTTAAATTATTTTACTGCTGTTCAATTAGAGTTGTCTGCATTTTCTCCCTACCCCTCCCCTCAAACCCTCCAAACCCACCTCCCTTCCTTGCTTCCACCCCTCGCCTTGATTTTGTCCATGTGTCCATTTTAGTTGTTCCTGAAAACCCTTCTCCCCACTGTCCCCTCCCGCTCCCCTCTGGCTGTTGTTAGATTGGTCTTAATTTCAATGACTTGGGTTAAATTTTGTTTGCTTTTCTCTTTTGTTGATTATGTTCCAGTTAAAGATGAGATCATATGGTATTTGTCCCTCACTGCCTGGCTTATTACACTTAGCATAATGCTCTCCAGTTCCATCCATGCTGTCTCCTCCTTTCTCTCTGCTGTGTAGAATTCCATTGTGTAAATATACCATTGTATCTTTGATCCACTCATTTGCTGATTGGCACTTAGGTTTTTTCTAACTCTTGGTTACTGTAAATTGTGGGGCTATGAACATTTGTGTGCAGAGGTTCTTTTGGATTGGTGTTTCAGGACTCTTAGGGTATATTCCCAGCAGTGGAATGGCTAGGGCAAAAGGCAGTTCCATTTTTAGATTTCTGAGGAAATTCCACACTGTTTTCCACAGTGGCTGCATCAGTCTGCATTCCCATCAACAGTGCACTATGGTTCGCTTTTCTCCCCATTCTCTCCAACACTTGTTTGTTGATTTGTTATGATGGCCATTCTGAGCACTGTGAGGTGGTATTTCATTGTGGTTTTAATTTGCATTTCTCTGATGGCTACAGATGTGGAGCATCTTTTCATCTTCTCTGGACCCTTTGTATGTCCTCCTTGGAGAAGTGTGTTCAAATCTTTTTCCCATTTTATAATTGGGTTCCTTATCTTCCTGGAGTAGTTGTGTGAGTTCTTTATATATTTTGGAGATAAAGCCTTTGTCCAACATGTCACTGGCAAATACGTTTTCCCATATAGTTGGTTCTGTTTTCATTTTAATGTTCTTTTCTTTAGCCATGGAGAAGCTTTTTAATTTGATGAGGTCCCATTTGTTTATTCTTTCCTTTACATCCCTTGCTTTAGGAGACATATCCATGAAGATGTTACTGCATGGAATGTCTGAGATTTTCCTACCAATGTTTTCTTCTAGCACTTTTATGGTATTATGACTTATATTTAAGTCTTTTATCCACCTTGAATTTATCTTTGTGTACGGTGTAAGCTGATGATCAAGTTTCTTTCCCTTCCTTCCTTCCTTCCTTCCTTCCTTCCTTCCTTCCTTCCTTCCTTCCTTTCTTTCTTTCTTTCTTTCTTTCTTTTTTGCATGTAGCTGTGCGGAACTCCCAACACCATTTGTTGAGCAGCTTACTTTTACTCCACTTTATGCTTCTTTCCCCTTTGTCAATTACTAATTGACCATAGAGACTTTGATTTATTTCTGGGCTCTTGGTTCTGTTCCATTGGTCTGTGTGCCTGTTGTTATGCCAGTACCAGGCTGTTTTGATTAAAATGCACTTATAATACAGTTTGATATAAGGTATTGTGATCCCTCCTGCTTTGTTCTTCTTGCTCAAAATTGCTGCACCTATTCAGGGTCATTTATGCTTCCATATAAATTTCTGAATTGTTTGCTTTTTTGTTTTTGTTTTTTTAATTTTTTAATTTATTTATCTTTAGAGGGGGAGGGAAGGAGAGAAATATCAATGTATGGTTGCCTCTCATGAGTCCCCTGCTGGGAACCAGCCTGCAACCCAGGCATGTGCCCTGACTGGGAATCGGACCGTGATCGTGTGGTTCGAAGGCCCGCACTCAATCCACTGAGCTACACCAGCCAGGGATGAATTGTTTGTTTTATATCTGCAAAATATGTCATGGGTACTTTAATAGGTATTGTATTGAATCTATAAATCACTTTGGGTGGTATGGCCATTTTGATTATATTAATTCTTCTAATCCATGAACAGGTATATGTTTCCACTTGTTTGTGACTTCCTTGATTTCTTTCTTCAGTGTTGTGTAGTTTTCTGAGTACAGGCCTTTTACCTCCTTGATTAGGTTTATTCCTAGGTACTTTATTTCTCTTGTTGCTATATCAAATAGGATTGTTTTTCTGGTTTCTTTTTCTGCTGTTTCATTGTTGGTGTTCAAAAATGCCTTTGATTTCTGAGTGTTGACATTGTAACTGGGTGTTTTGCCAAATTCATTTATTAGGTCGAGTAGTTTTTGGTGGAGTCTATAGGATTCTTGATGTACCCTATCATGTTGTCTGCAAACAGTGACAGTTTTGTTTCCTCCTCTCCAGTTAGGATGCCTTTCATTTCTTTTTCTTTTCTGATTCCTGTGGCTTGAACTTCCAGTACTGTGTTGATAGGAGCGATGAAAGTGGGCATCCTTGTCTTGTCCCTGATCTTAGTGGGAAAGCTCTAAGTTTTTGTACATAGAGTATGATGCTAGCTGTTTGTCTCCAATATAAGGCATTTATTATGTTGAGGAATGCTCCCCTTATTCCCACTGTGTTGAGTGTTTTTATCATAAATGGGTGCTGTACCTTATCAAATGCTTTTTCCAAATCTATTGATATGATCATGTGCTTTTTGTCTTTGTCTTTTTTTATGTGGTGTATTATGTTTATTGGCTTGCAAATATTGTACCAACCTTGCATCCATGTGATCAATCGCACGTGGTCATGACGTGTGATCTTTTTAACATATTGATGGATGTGGTTTGCCAATATTTTGTTGAGGATTTTAGCATCTATTTTCATTAGGAATATTGGCCTGAAGCTTTTTTTCTTTGTTATATCTTCATCTGGTTTGGGGTTTAGGATGACGTTTGATTTATAAAAAGATTTTGGCAATCTTCCACCTTCTTGGATTTTTTGAAATAATCTGTGGAGGATGGGAGTTAGCTCTGTCTTAAATGCTTCGTAAAATTCTCATGTAAAAAGCTCTAGTCCAGGGCTTTTGTGTCTTAGAAGCTTTTCGTTTACTGTTTCAATTTTATCAGGTGTTATTGATCTGTTCAGGCTTTCAGCTTCTCCTTTATTGAGTTTTGGAACATTATATTTTTTCTAGAAATTTCTCCATTTCATCTATGTTTTGAAATTTTATGGCATATAGCTCTTCATACTAATTTCTTACAATCCTTTGTATTTCTGTGGTATCAAATGTAATCTCTCCTCTTTCACTTTTGATTGTGTTTATTTGGGTCCTCTCTCTTTTTCTCTTGATGAGCCTGCTTAAAGGTTTGTCCATTTTGATTATCTTTGCAAAGAACCAGCTACTGGATTCATTGATTCTAAGAATTGTGCTTTTAGTCTCAATGTCATTTAATTCTGCTCTGATCATGGTTATTTCCTTCTTTCTACTTGCTTTGGATGGTCTTTACTGTTGTTCCTCGAGTTCTTATAGGCATAGGGTTCGGTCATTTGCTTGAAATGTTTGCATCTTTTTTAGGTAGGCCTGTATTGCTATGAAATTTCTTCTCAGGACTGCCTTTGCTGTGTGCCCTAAGTTTTGGATTGTTGTGAGTTCATTTTTGTTTGTTTCCAGAAACTTTCTGATTTCTTCCTTAATCTCATCCTTGACCCATTCATTGTTTAATAGCATTCTATTCAATCTACATTATTTTGAGTGCTTTTTTCCCCCTTGAGGTTGGTTTCTAGTTTCAGTCCCTTGTGGTAAGAGAGAATACTTCATATGATTTCAATTTTCTTGAATTTGTTGAGCCTTGTTTTGTGTCCTATCATGTGGTCTATCTTTGAAAATGTTCCATGTGCATTTGAAAAGAATGTGTATTTAGCTTCTTTGGGATGAAGGGCTCTATATGTTTTAGTTAAGTCTATTTCACCTAGGGCATTGTTCAATGCCACAATATCTTTGTTGGCATTTTGTTTGGAAGATCTGTCCATTTTTGACAGTAGGGTGTTAATATCTCCTACTATAATTGTGGTCCTCTCGATATCTTTCTTGAAGTCCTCCAAAATTTTCTTTATGTATTTTGGTGCTCCTAGGTTGGGTGCATATATATTTACAAAGTTTATGTCTTCTTGATGGATTCTACCCTTGAGTATTATGAAGTGACCTTCTGGGTCTAATTTTATGGTTCCTTTTTTTTTTATTTTTTATTTTTTTCCCATTTTTTATTTAATTATTTTTCAAGTACAGTTTTCTGTCTATTACTCCCATTTTTTGAAGTCTATGTTGTCTGATATGAGTATTTCTCCCCTGGCTTTTTTTTCCTGTCCATTTACTTGGCATATTTGTTTCCAGACCTTCATTTTCAGTATGTGTGGGTCTTTTGTTCTCAGTTGGGTCTCCTGTAGGCATCATCTGTGTGAGTCATGTTTTCTTATCATTCTGTTATTCTGTATCTTTTGATTGGGGCACTTAATCCATTTACATTTAAGGTTATTATTGATGGGTATTTATTTGTTTTCATTTTTTTGTACCTGTGTTACTCTCCCTTTCACTGTTTTTCGTCTTGTTCTTAAAGTATGTCCTTTTGGAGAAGGTATATTATTTGAGGCTTCTTTTTCTCCAGGAAGCTCCTTCTTTGGCCTCCATTTTAATTGTGAGCCTTCCTGGATAAAGTAGTCTTGGTTGCATGCCTCTGGTTCTTATTACATTGAGTATTTCTTGCCATTCCCTTCTGACATGGAGCATTTCTATTGAGAAGTCAGCTGCTAGTCTTATTAGGGATCCCTTGTATGTCACTTCCTGTTTTTCCTTTGCCTCGCTTAAGATTTTCTCTTTGTCTTGGAATTTTCCATTTTAATTATAATGTGTTTTGAAGTGGGCCTCTTTGGGTACCTCTTGATTGGGACTCTCAGTCACACTAGAAATGTGTGACTTTTCCTCTCATCAAATTAGGGAAGTTTTCTCTCATTACTTTTTCAAACAGGTTTCTATCCCTTGCTTTTCTTCTCCTCTGGTATCCCTATTGTATGGATATTATTATGTTTCCTATTGTTCTGCATTTCCCTTAACCACTCTTCATTCTTTCTGAGCCTGTTTTCCTCCTCTCACTCATTTTGGCTGTTTTTTTTCTACCTTGTCCTCCAGCTCACTGATCTTATCCTCTGCTTTATTGAGCCTGCTTTTGATTCCTTCTACTGTGTTCTTCAGTTCAGGAATTGTATTCTTCATTTCCTCTTGGCCCTTTTTGATAGTTTCTATTTCCCATTGATATATTCATGTTGATATAGTTTGCAGTGAGTTCATTGTAGTTTCCCTGTAGTTTCTGGTAATTCACTGTGAGCTCATTGATCTTCCTGATAACCATTGCTTTGAACTCAGCATCTGATAGTTGACTTGCCTCTGTTTCATTTGTCATACTTTCTGAGACTTTCTACTTCCATTTCATTTGGGGATTGTTTTTTTTTTCTTCCCATTGTTTGTGAGCCTCTTCTTTTTAGCCTCTGCTTTTTAAATTGATCTGTTCTGACTCCCTGGGCTCCTACTGTGACCTTCTATGGTAGAAGTCCTGTGAGATTCAGTGTTACAGTGACCTTGATCTCCTAAGCTCACTGGTCTTGGGCTGTCATTTATGTTGGCTCTCTGTATGTCTTTGGGTTTTGATTGTTGTTGGATCTTTCTTTGGTGGATCCTTCTCTCCAGCTGGTTAGCTAAGGGTCACTCCATCCACTCCATCTTGTCTTGTATTCTCTTTTGCAGGTATGAACAGGTTGTGTTGAAGCTGATTCTTCCATGTGTAGGAGGTTTTTAGGATTCTGTCTTGCTCTCATTCAGTTGTTCCACCATTTAATTGCATTTCCATATTCTTCCTGGGTTGACTTACTGTGGCTTCCACTCCCTCCTTCACCTTCTTTTGTTGTTATCTGTTGGTGGTTCCTTTGTTGTTGGGTTTCCTCTTCCAGCAGGTATCCTGGTGTTCACAGCTTCCATCTACTCTTTTTTGGGATCATTTGAGGGGGAAGGCAAAATGGTTTAAGACAGCAACAGTGTATTCTATTATATTTAAAGTACCAACCCATAGAGAAGAGATAGGAAATCCTTTGGCTGTGTATAGTTTTATGTATGATATTTCACCCAACTAGCCTCTTTTTAACAAGGGTAGAAAGAAGGTAAGACTCTTGTTTGGTCAAGGAAGGATAGTGAGTTGGATCTAGAAAGCAGTGAGCTTGTGGAAGGTCAGATTTTATGGTAAATGGAGAATAAAAGATAGAAAATAGGTGTACTGTATGAAAGAATAGAGTAATATTCACAACACTAATAACCACAGCAGTAATATAGTTCAGAAAACCATGAAGTGGGCTAAGATCTGGGAGGGGTGCTGTGTAGTATTTACAATTGTATGGAACAGCTATTATTTGCAATAATAATGGAGTGACAATCATATGAAAGAATCTATGTGATCTGGATAACCAGAATAGAAAGTATAGGACCTGGAGTAGTGAGCTAATGGAACACAAGTGAAGTGAAAGACATTAAATTAACAATACGCTATGAAAGAAAGAACGGGGGAAACCTGTCAAATGATACAATTTAAAGAGCCAAGCAAAGAAGACTAAACAAAAGAAGAGAAATACAAAAACATTAACAAAATAAAAGATGTAGAATAATGAAAAAATAATAATACAAATATGCAATAACTTGCACATTCTCTGTAGTAGCAAAGTGAAATTTGTCTCTCTGTCTTAGCTGTTGGGATGTCCCCTCTTTGCGTCCAACTCTGGTCTTTTACAGTTCCAGGGTTTGTTTTTATTTTTTTCTGTCTTTTGTAGGAATAAAAAAAAAGAAGGAAGAAGAGATAAAAGGGGAAAGAAAAAAGGAGTAAAACAAGCCAGAAGGGAAGAGAGGAAGAGGAAGTTAAAAGATAAAAAAATAATTAAAAAATAAAGAATTACTTTTAAAAATAAAAATAAAATAAAATAAATAAAAGCCTCCTGCTGGCTTCAAACTCGCCGAACTATTTTTGCTGGTGTTCCTGGCTGCAGCAGGCCGAGGGGGAATTTGTTTTACATTTCTCCCTTCCTGTTGGGCACTTGGTCAGACTCCAGCCCAGTTCCCAAGCAACCTCTGGTCCCCCATGTTTGGGTGCACACTCTCCCCAGAGCTTTGGATGTGGACTCAGGGGAACTTTCATTGTGTGTACTGTCCCTGGGGCTGCGGGCATGTGTGGTTGGTTGGGATGCCTCCAGTCCCTCAGGTTCCAGCTCGCACTCTTCCCATGGTTACAGGAGTATGAGCAAAGACTTCCATGCCACCTCAGGGGCACTGAGTGGCTGGGTAGGGAGGGGGCCCGGAGTGGCTGCTGTAGGAGAGTTTCCCAAATAGCTGCTGAGTGCCTCTTTTTCACTTTTTCTTTTTGAGAAATTCCTCCTACTCAAGCCTGCTGCTCCATACAGAGGCCTGACCTCTCGCACAGCCCAATTCTCCAACTGGACCAAGGACTATTGGGTCAGGGCCCATCAAGGCCCAACTCTAAACTCTCTGTAGCTGGTGTCCACAGACTTTGTGGGTGCTCACAGCCCCTTCATGTTTGCCACTTAGTCCTTATTCCCTTCTCTGCAACTTCAAGCAACCAGGTCTCTCCTGGTGCTGCTCAAACCTTGTTTGGCAGGGGAGGGAGCCATTGACCCAGCTCTGTCCCAAGAAACCTGTGGCAGACCTGGTGGACACTGGGCCTGGAGCAGCTGTTGCCCTGGTCCCTGTGCTGGTCCCAGGGACCTTATTTTCCTGAAGCGCTCTCTTTACCACCTGTTTTTTCCCAATGTTTTCTACAGTTTTTGGTCTCCTATCTTCATATATGCTGAGGTACTGTTGGCTCTTTGCTCTGTTCCTCAGTAGACAGGCTAGGTGTTTCACTCATGTGCAGGGGGAAGTGGAATCCACTCCCACCTACCTCACCACCATCTTAAAAAACTCATGAGTTATTTTTAATAACCTCTGAAGTAGGTGGGGATAAACATTGACTGTCATCCATGACAAGGATCATTTTGTCCATTTAATTATTGAAATCTACCTCTTATGTAAATGTATTTTAGGGAGAATTCACACAACACAAATATCCACACATTTAGATCACTGTTAGAAGCCCATTCAAATTCCTTTTTTCAAATCTCCTGTCAGCATTCCTTTAATTTTGTCCTTGTTAAGCCCCTGATCATCTGGTCATCATAGTAGCTCTTGTTCATGAATTAATATAGATCCATTCTTTAGGTCATTTTGCCCTTCAGGCAAACTGGACCTCCAGATAAACACCAGAACTTGGAATTCCATCCACCTGAAGGATTATCCTTTCCCATTACCCTCTAGCGATACCCCCCAAGTGGGAATATAAGGTGACAGTAGTATACTTCTGCTTTTTGATAGAATACTGTTTGACAGAAGGAACTTCCATAATCAAAAAAATTTTTTTTTTCTCCTAAGCTAAATGATTATAGGGTTATCATGATGCCATAGAAATGGATCAAGGGAGAAGTGGCAGTCAAGTAAGTAATATTGGAATACAATCAGCATGATTGTGTAAATTATTTGTGATCTCAGGACCAACTTGAGAGTCAACCCTACATATTCCACTTCCATTTAATGAAGGCAGACTGGTACACGTAGCTAACTTTATGGCTTTGTGGATCAATTATTATGTTTTTTAATGATGGAAAGCTCCATGTGCATACTTAAATAATTACAGCAGGTCCTCAACTTAACTTCATGTTGTTCAACATAATTTTGTTATAACATTGATGAATTGCTATGAAAGCTTAACTCTTGTTTTTATCAGTTCCCTTTGGTAAAATTGGATTTATTATATGTTGCTTTGATTGAAGTCACAGGACCTTAAATGAAGACTTATACATCTCTACCAAAGCATGAATGTCATAATAAAAATTCTGAGAGAACCTTAAAAAATGTCCTTATAAGTAATTTTTAGCAAACTAGTAACATATAATAGAGTATTGCTGAAGCTCTCCCATTATTTGAACAGGTTTTCCTTTAAAGATTTTATATATTAAAATTGTAAATTAAATATTTCCTTACCTTAACAGCAATAGCCATAAGAACAACTGGATTTCAGTTAATGCATTAGCCAACATAATTTATTTTCATAGATAAGACAAAGGTGAAGATGGATGTTATCTAAAATGAAAATACCAACATTATCTTGTCCTCTCAGCGGGTATTCTGTCCATAGTAACAGTCTTCTAGAATAAATTTAATTCACTACAATGGCTGTGAGTATTTGATACTCAAAACTTGAGAGTATTATATATATATATATATATATATATATATATATATACTTTTTAATGGATATAAGCAAACATATATATATAAGCACACACACACACACACACATATATATATATATATATGCTTCTGAATGGATGAGTTTTGTAAGATACATTTGATTGACATTTATGGATCATGAAATGCTGAGGAAGATTCCCTGATGTGATAAGTGAGTAAGATGTATATAGGACTAAGCATTACATAAAAAGAGTTGGCATCATGAGGGTTACATAATTCAGGAGTCACTATTGGTTTCTCTCATATATAGCCTTTTCCATATTTTACTTTTAGCTCTGTGATTTTCAGAATGAAAGATTCTGGTTTTGAAAGCCAATCTTGGTCCTAGTGTTTCCCAAATCTTGTTTTAATGTAGGGAATCAAAAGAGGAGTAAGCAAAAATTTAGTTGTAACACCACTGTAAAAAAACTAGTCTTAACCCAAGTTTCTCAAAAACTTATTCCATGCACTTTTTGCCTTCATGCGTGAAATGAATTACTGATGTGTGGAAAAAGTAAAATCTCCAGCAGCAGTCATTCTGGTATCCAGACTAGAAGACATGTCTATTTGGGCAGCTCCTAATATTTTTTTACAAAATTTATACTAACTTCTTTGCAAAGAGCATGTCACACCATAAAATCTTAGTGGGTGCAAATCTGTTGTGAGGGCAGGAAAACTCCCTCTGGCTCAGTGGATGTTTGTGTGCAGATAGAAAAATTGATTGAGAAAAAAATCTTTACTGAGCAACTTTGCAACAAGGAGACTAGGTGATGCAAAACAACAACAAAAACAAAAATTGTATATTCTTTGCCTGTGTCAATACAGAAGAAAGTGTCAAACATATCTTTTGGCACTATAAATTTACTCTACAGGCAAATAAACTATGATAATATCAACAGGCCTCACATAAACTTAAGAAAATAGCCATATGTTCCAATCCTGATTCAGAATGTGGCACATTGCCTTGGAATTGTTTTTGCCTAGGTGTCTGCCCTTCACTCTTAAAGGTTAGCTGCAGGTACACTTACAACTACTCAATATGATGCAGGGTCAATTAACAATGTAATCACAAGCATGAATTATGGATCAAAGAACTTAATTTTACTGAAATGCTAAAAAAATAGGGACCACTGAATTAATTTATGATTAATAAACAATTGAATAAAACATGATTGGTGAGGACCTTACAGTTATAAAGATATATATTTATTATAGCTTTTTGAAATATGCTGGTTGTCATTCACACCAAATAGGCACATGGTTACAGGTCCTGCAGGATTTTCTGATTTCTGTCAATAATTCATTCATTTTTGTCAATCACCCCTTTTGTACTAAGACTCCTTCTGGGAACATAATGCATATGAATTCATTTGATCTTCACAAAGATTGTACAAGATAAGCCTTTCCATAAACCAAATTTTACAGTTGAGGATATTAAGACAGGCAAAAGTTGAATATGGGCACTTTAAATGTACAGCTCACGTTCTTTTTTCTGTATTTTAAATACAACTTTATTCTGATTATAAATGAAAGGAATGAGAATGACAGTAACAAACAAGGTTTCACCAATGAGTATAGTGATGAGACTTCAGCAGTCTTAAAGGGTGAAACTCAATAAGGAAACAACTGCATTCCAAAACAGACTACAGGCCAGTTCCCAGCAGGGGACACACGAGAGGCAACCATACATTGATATTTCTCTCCCTCTCTCCTTCCCTTCCCCTCTAAAGATAAATAAATGAAATCTTTTTAAAAATAGAAGCATGTTTCACCCTGATTATTATAGTTCAGTTGGTTGGGCACTGTCCTGCAAACAAAGAGAAGTCACCCATTTGATTCCCAGTTGAGGCACAAGTGTGGGTTGTGGGTTAGGTCCCCAGTTGGGGGGTATGCAAGACACAACCAATTAATATCTCTCTCTCTCTCACTTTCTCCCAACCTTTCCCTCTCTCTAAAAATAAATGCATAAAGACTTTATAAAGTGTTTTTATTGTACTTTTAATTTCCTCTTTCAAAAAGTATTATTTCCATTTCATTTATCTTTTTTTTCAGAAGTGGAATTGCTGGCTCATAACACAGTTCTATTTTTAATTAACTGACTTTTAAACATTTAAAAATTACTAGCAGTAAATTCACTCTGTGTATGAAAAATGCTCATTACATAGAGATAATGGAATCTGGAAATGTAAATGCTTTCAAATTTGAGAATGACCACAATCTCATTGGTATTGGGTATTGAGAAACACCCAATACCAAAATGGGTATTCCATGAGTATGTTTGGAAGAGGGATAAGAAATTAAGAAAAGTGATGGAAGACAGGGTGACTAAAAACAAATATAACCAACATTCATTTCCAACTCATGTGCATAGAAGGATCATTTACTTGGCTTGCTTATATCATAATTCACCAATTTTCATCCAATTATAAGCAAGATATTCACAAACTTATAAGACAGGTTGGTGAATCAACAATATAAAAATGGGGAAATGTATATTTATTGTTTCCAAAGAATTTAGCAAAAAATGTTTTAATTGTGGGAAAAAGTTAAGTAAATCTTATAAATATATGAGGAAAGTTCAATACAATGAAATCTCACTTTCAATTAAAAGTTGAAACACTATTGCAAAAGCCTTATTTTGATGGCAGCTTTAACTTACAGCAAATATATACAGTTAACAAACTAAAATTATTTGTAAAGAGGGTCTCATAGAGACACAAACGGAAGAATGAAATGTCACTAAGAGCATCACCATTATCTAATGAAATTTTAATACCTGGTGACAAAAGCAGTAATGATTAAAGTTACACTCTCAAAATCATCTGTCATTCCCATGGGTTAACAATTTTCTCATCAAGTAGAAAATGCCTGTGAAAAACAGACTTGTCACTCATTAATTAAAGGAAAATAAAGATAAACGTCCCCCCCATAATGTGCTGGAGGTGGGAAGTAACATGTTTTGATATTTTAGCATTAATAAAATTCACATTTCATTTCAAAATTGCCAGAAAAATAATGAAAAGTGTTGTGAAAAACATGGTCTTTAAATCCAATTTCTCACTGATGTGTAAATGATTTTTTAAAGTATAATATAAAAGGCAAAAAAAAGTTAAAATAGGGCAAGATGTTTTTAATAACATACTCCAATAAAAGGAGACATTACCCTTAATATTTTTATTACTGAAATTTTTACAAACATATTTTTCTTTAACAGTAAATCTGCCCCCTCTGTCCACCACATTCTTAGAGTTTAGAAAAAAAAATACCCAGACTATAAGCAGAGCTTTCATGGATAAATAAATATCTCATCCAGGTATTCTTTGCTTTGTATAATAAGTGTGCAACTAAAAGCATATGTTTTTTTTCTTTTTTAATTTATCACTAAAAAAAGCAAGAGGAAATAGGTACATTGTTTTGTAAAGCAAATAATCAAGCATTGAGCTACTTTACCCTCTAATAACTTCACATTTTCACATAAAACAATATTCCTTAACAAGTAAAAGTGTTTCATTGATAAAAATTTTCAAAAACCTTATTGTCAAAGTTGAAATAAGACAGAAAGTACAAAGATTCTTAGAATATTTTCTCTGATGGATGCAAACATTGGCATTATATTTTTAAATTTAATTATTAAGAACATGTTCCTACAAAGAATTAAACTGCTTTGTAATATTTTTTCAAACTAGAAGTCTACATTTCACTCTAAGTACATTTCATTGATTATGCTGTTACAGTTTTCCCAATTTTCCCCCTTTATCACCACTCTGCCTTGCACCCCTCCAACCCTACAGCATTCCCCCCACTTACTTCATGTCCATGGGTTGTACGTATAAGTTCTTTGACTTCTCTGTTTGCTATGCAATTCTTAACCTCACCCCTTCTATTTTATGCCTACCTATTATGCTTCTTATTCCCTGTAACGTATTCCCCTATTCTTCCCATTCCCCTCCCAACTGAAAACCCTCTATGTGACCTCCATTTCTGTGATTCTGTTCCTGTTCTAGTTGTTAGCTTAGGTTTTTTGTTTGTTTGTTTGTTTGTTTTAGGTTTGGTTCTTGATATTTGTGAGTTTGTTGTAATTTTACTGTCCATATTTTTGATCATCTTCATTTTCTGAGATAAGTCTCTTTAACATTTCATATAATAAGGTCTTGGTGATGATGAACTCCGTTAACTTGATCTTATCTGGGAAGCACCTTATCTGCCCTTCCATTTTAAATTATAGCTTTGCTGGATAGAGTAATCTAGCTTGTAGGTCCTTGACTTTCATGATTTTGAATACTTCTTTCCAGCCTCTTCTTTCCTATAAGGTTTTATTTTTGAGAAATCAACTGGTAGTCTTATGAGCACTTCCATGTAGGTAATTACATGGTAAGGTAGGTAACTATCTCCTCTCCTCTTGCTGCTTTTAGGATTGTCTCTTGACCTTTAATCTTGGGTAACTTAATGATGATGTGCCCTGGTGTGCTCCTCTTTGGGTCCAAATTCTTTGGGACTCTCTGGGCTTCCTGGACTTCCTGGAAGTCTATTTCCCTTGCCAGATTGGGGAATTTTTCCTCCATTATTTGTTCAAATAAGTTTTCAATTTCTCACTGTTGTTATTCTTCTTCTGACACCCATATAATTCAGATATTTGAATGTTTAAAGTTGTCCAGAGGTTCTTAGCATCTCTTCATTTTTTTAACTTCTTATTTCTTCATTCTGTTTCAGTTGGAATTTTATTTCTTCCTTTTGTTCCAAATCATTGATTTGAATCCTGGTTTTTTCTTTCCTGTGACTGTTGGTTCCCTGAATATTTTGCTTTATTTCACTTTGGGTAGTCTTCATTTGTTTTTTTTTTTTCTTTTTTGATCAAGCTCAATCAGTTCTGTGAACATCTTGATTACCACTGTTTTGAATTCAAAATCAGATAGGTTAGCTAGCTCCTCATTGCTTAGCTTTTTCTCTGGAGTTTTGCTCTGTTCTTTCACTTGGTCCCTATTTCTTTGTCTCAGCACACCTGTTTTGTTGTAAGGGGGCAGGGCCTTATGTATTCTCCAGGGCAGGTCAACCCTCTTTGCTGTATTGTGGCCCTGTCTGTGAGGGAAGGGTCCAAGAGGAAACAACACAGCCTGCTTCCCAACAAACTCTCGTGCGAGACTGAGAGTTTCTACCACCATGGCAACCCCTGCCATAGTCCACAGTTAGCTCTGAGTCTCAGTTTCCAGTTCAACCAGCCACAGCCATGAGCTCTGCCACCTCACCAGGGGTCCTTTCAGCCAGCCCCACCTGCACAGTCTGCTGCCTTGCCTTGGCTTCTCTGTCCACCGGTCTGCCCATCTCCCTCCTACTGATCTGATTGACTGTTTCTTTACTTCCTTGGTTGTGGGAGTTCTGTACAGCTTGCTTTTCTGGCACTTCTGGTTGCTTTTTTTTTTAGATTGATTGTTATCCCCCTTTTGATTGCATGAAGAAGTGAAGGCTTTCTACCTATGCGTCCATCTTGGCCATAACTCTACTTTTTGTTCTATTGTTTCACTCTATTCTTAATTATGAAAGCAAAGTCATCTTCTTCTAGTAATGCTTCTTTATGTGGCAGCTATTTGCTTGCCTTCATTAGACATTTAAATTCTTTATTGCTTATTTTAAGTGATTTTTATTTATTTACTTAATGATTGTTATTTATTTACTTAATGACATTTACTTACTTTTATTTATTTACTTAAGTGGTACCATAATGGGAGGCCTTGTACAAGGTGCTAACTCAGTAGGAAAACTTCAAAAACTTTTAAAATATCTCAAACACTGTAAAGTAGGAAGAGGAGGTTCATCAAAAAGGGTATGAAGTTTTATTTGTTTATATTTTATTTTATTCTAGATTTTAGAGAGAGGGAAGAGAGGGAGAAAGGGCAAGTAACATTGATATGAGAGAGAAACATCAATTGGTTGCCTTCTGTATGCACCCCAGAAGAAAGAACCTGCAACACAACCATGTGTGCTGACGAAGAATCAAACCTATGAGTTTTTGGTTCTCAGGAAAATGCCCAGCCAACTGAGTTGTGGGGGCCCGCCAGGCCGCAGGGGATCACGGACAGAGCCCCCACTGTGA
>NW_028093005.1:0-17023 GCF_014824575.4 Sturnira hondurensis
TCCAATCATCTGTATTTCTTTTTAAAAAAGATTTTATTTATTTATTTATTTTAGAGAGAGGAAAAGGAAAGGAGAAATAGAGTTAGAAAAACATCACTGTGTGGTTGCCTCTCACGTGGCCCCCACTGGGGATCTGGCCTGCAACCTAGTCAGGACTGGGTATCAAACTGGTGATCCTTTGGTTCACAGCCCATGCTCAATCCACTGAGCTACACCAGCCAGGGCTGTATTTCTATGATATCAGTTGTAATCTCTCCTCTTTCATTTTTTATTGTATTTATTTTGGTTCTTTCTCACTATGATCTTCACTGTGTCCCATAAGTTTTGGATTGTTGTGAGTTTATGTTTAGTTGTTTCCAGAAACATTTTGATTTCTCCCTTCATTTTTAATATTTTGAAATACCTCCATACTGCTTCTCACAGTGGCTGCACCAGTTTGCATTCCCACCAGTAGTGCATGAGGGTTTCTCTTTTTCCACATCCTCACCAGCACTTATTTATTGATGAAATGATGACAGCCATTCTGAAAGTTTTGAGGTGACCTGTCATTATGGTTTTAATTTCCATTTCTCTGGTGATTAGTGATGATGAGCATTTTTTGATATGTCTACCAGCCATCTGTATGTCCTATTTGGGGAAGTGTGTATTCAGGGTCTTCGTGCATTTTTTAATTGGATTGTTTGGTGTTTCTTGGTGTTGAGTTTTAAAGATTTATTTCTTTCTTTATTTTTAAAGAGAGAGGAAGGGAGGGAGAAGGAGAGGGAGAGAAACATTGATGTGAGAGAGAAACACTAAGCAGTTGCTTTTGTACATCCTGAGTCAGGACTTAATCTGGACTCAGGCATGTGATCAGAAATTAAACTAGTGTCCTCTTGCTTTGTGAGATGATGGCCAGCCATTTGAGCCACACAGGTTAGGGCTAGCAATACATTTTATTAGTTCTTTATAAATTTTGGAAATTATACCCTTATTAACTGTATCGGTGGCTTGTCTTTCCATTTTGTTGATCATTTATTTTGCTGTGCAAAAGATTTTTAGATTGGTGTATTCCTATTTATTTATTTTTCCTTTCGTTTTCCTTGCCTATGGAGATACATCAGAAAAAAATATTGCTCCATGAAATGTTTGAGGGGACTTCTGGCCAAGATGGAGTTGTAGGTAGACACACTGTGCCTCCTCGTAGAACCGAAAGGACAAAAACAAGTTAAAAACAAAAAAAACAACCAGAAACGACAGAAAATAAAATTGTATGGAAGTCTGACAACCAAGCAGTTAAAGACACATTCACCCAGACCAGTAGGAGGGGCGGAGTTGGGTAGCCAGGGTGGAGAGTATTTGCAGTAAGGTGGTGGCTGGCAGACTCAGCCAGGCAGATGATTGTGGAACAAGGCCGGGTGTGCAAGGCTTCAGCTGGTCATCAAGGCAGCAGCTGGCAGACCGGGTGGTCCCACACTCCCGTGCAGATAAACCAGGCAAAACTGGGGAGTGGGATGGACCGAACAACCCAGGGCTCCAGTGCGGGGAAATAAAGCTTCAAACTACTGATTGAAAACACCTGTGGGCGTTGAGGTGGCAGTGGGAGAAACTCCCAGCCTCAAAGAAGAGTTCCTTGGACAGACCTATATGATCCTAGAATGTATACAAACCCACCCACCTGGGAATCAGCACCAGAAGGGCCCAATTTCCTTGTGGGAAGTGGGGAGGAGTGACTGAAATCTGGCAGAGAGCAGAGCAAGTGTCATTGTTCTCTCTCGGACCCCTTCAGCACATACAGTGTTACAAATCAGTGATGTGGGTTACCCCACCTGGGTGAATATCCAAAGCTCCGCCCCTCACTGTGTAACAGGAGCATCAAGACAAAAAAAAATGTCCAAATGAAGGAACACATCAAAGCTCCAGAAAAAATACAACTAAGCAATGAGGAGATAGCCAACCTATGAGATGCACAGTTCAAGGCACTGGTAATCAGGATGCTCACAGAATTGGTTGATTTTGGCCACAAATTGGATAAAAAAATGGAGGCTATACTGAGTGAAATAAAGGAAAATGTACAGAGAACCAATAGTGATGGGAAGAAAACTGGGACTTAAACCAGTGGCGTGGACCAGAAGGAAGAATGAAACATCCAACCAGAAAATAATGAAGAAACAAGAATTCCAAAAAATGAGGAGAGGCTTAGGAACCTCGAGGACATTTTTAAATGTTCCAACATCCGAATTATAGGGGTACCAAAAGGGGAAGAGGAAGAGCAACAAGTGGAAAACTTATTTGAACAAATAATAAAGGAGAACTTCCCCAATTTGGCAAAGGAAATAGACTTCCAGGAAGTCCAGGAAGCTCAGGGATTCCCAAAGAAGGTGGACCCAAGGAGGAACACACTAAGGTACATCATAATTACATCAACCAAGATTAAAATGAAGGAGAGAATCCGAGAAGCAGCAAGAGATAAGGGGACAGTCACCTGCAAAGGAGTTGCTATCAGACTGTCAGCTGATTTCTCAAAAGAGACCTTACAGGCAAGAAGGGGCTGGAAAGAAGTATTCCAAGTCATGAAAGGCAAGAACCTACATCCAAGATGGGTCTATCCAGCAAAGTTTTTATTTAGACTGGAAGGGCAGATAAAGTGCTTCTCAGATAAGGTCAAGTTCAAGGAGTTCATCATCACCAAGCCCTTATTATATGAAATGCTAAAGGGACTTATCTAAGAAAAAGAAGATAAAAAATATGAACAGTGAAAGGACAGCAAACTCACAGTTATTAACAACCACACCTAAAACAAAAACAAGAGCAAACTAAGCAAACAAGTAGAACAGAAACAGAATTACAGAAATGAAGATGACATGGAGGGTTATCAACAGGGAGTGGGAGGAGGAGAGGGGGGAAAAGGTATAGAGAATAAGTAATGTAGATGGTAGGTAGAAAATAGACAGTGGGACGGGTGGGAGGGTAAGAGTAGTGTGGGAAATGTAGAAGCTAAAGAACTTAAGACACATGGACATGAACTAAAGAGGAGAATGTGGGTGAGAGGGGGTGTGCAGGGCAGAGGGGAGTAAAGGGGGGAAAATGGGGCAACCATAACAGCAAAATCAATAAAATATATTTTAAAAAAGAAATGTTTGAGGTTTTACTGCCTATGTTTTCTTCTAGGACTTTTACGGTTTTGAGTCAAACATTTAAGTCTCTAATCCACTTTGAGTTTATTCTTGTGTGTGGCATAAAAAGGTGATCTAGTTTCATTTTTTGCACATATCTGTCCATTTTTCCCAACACTATTGAATAAACTATCTTTAACCCATCATATGTTTTTGCCCCCTCTATCAAATATTAATTTATTATGTAGGTGTGAGTTTATTTCTGGGCTCTCTATTCTGTTCCTTTGATCTACACGTCTGTTTTTAACCTGGTACCAGGCTGTTTTGATTATTATGGCCATATAGTATAGTTTGTTATAAGGTAGCATGATTCCTCCAACTTTGTCCGTCTTTCTCAGATTGCTGTCGCTGTTTGGGGTTTTTGTGGTTTCATATAAATTTTGGAGTGCTTGTTCTAGTTCTGTGAAATACATCATTGGAATCTAGATAAGAATTGCATTGAATCTGTACATTGCTTTGGGTAGTATAGACATTTTAATGATGTTAATTGCTCCTATCCATGGACATAGTATATGCTTCAATTTATTTGTATCTTCTTCAATTTCTTTCTTCAGTGTCATAATTTTCCAAGTACAGGTCTTTTACATTCTTGGTTAAATTTATTCCCAGGTATTTATTCTTTTTGAAGCAATTGTGAATGGGATTGTTTTCTTAATTTCCCTTTCTGATATTTCATTATTGGTATGTAAAAATGCCAATGGATATTTCTAGATATTAATTTTGTATCCTGCTACTCTGCTAAATTCATTTATTAGGTCTAATAGTTTTTTGGAGGGATCTTTAGGGTTTTCTCCATATAGTATCATGTCATCTACAAATAATGACAGTTTTACTTCTTCCTTTTCAATTTGGATGCCTTTTATTTCTTCTTTTCTGATTGGTATGGCCTGGACTTCCAGAACCATATTGAATAAGAGAGGTAAAAATGAACATGCCTATCTTGTTCCTGATCTTGAGGAGAACAGTTGTAGTTTTTGCCTATTGAGTATGATGTTGACAGTGGGTTTGTCATATATGGCCTTTATTATATTGAGGTATGTTCCCCCTATTTTCACTGTGCTGAGAGTTTTTATTATAAATGGGTGCTACATTTTATCAAATGCTTATTATGTCTCTATTTATATGGCCACTTATGTGACCATTCATATGACCATTTTTATCCTTCATTTTATTCATGTGATATATAACGTTTATTGATTTTTGAATATTTGTACCAACCTTGCATCCCTCATATAAATCCCACTTGGTAATGTTGTATGATCATTTTCATGTATCATTGTATTTGGTTTGCTAATATTTTGTTGAGGATTTTGGCAGCTATGTTCAATATTGTAGAGATATTGGCATATAATTTTCTTTTTCTTTTTTGCAGCATCCATATCTGGCTAGGGAACTAAGATAGTGCTGGCCTTGTAAAATGAGCTTGGGAGACTGCCCTCTTCTTAAATATTTTAGAATTGAGAAAGGTAACTGTTAATTCTTCTCAAAATGTTTGGAAAAATTCACCTGTGAAGCCACCTGTGAGGTCCATGGCTTATGTTTGCTGAAAGTTTTTTAAAAGATTTTTTATTGTGGTTCAGTTTCACATACCCACTTTTCCCCCATTACTCTCCCCTCCTCTGCCCACTTCCCTCCCACATTCAATCCTCCCTCATCCCCATTGTCCTTGTCCATGGGTCCTTTATATCGAGAGTTTTTTTGGTTACTACTTAAATTTCACTGGGTTTAATCTATCTATTGAGATTCTCTGATTCAATTTTGGAAGATTGTATGTTTGTAAGATTGTATCCATTCCATCTATTTCATATCCATATCCATTTCAATACATTGTCCAATGTATTGGCATATACATAAGTTATTCATAACACTTTCTTACAATCCTTTGCATTCTTTTGGTGTCAGTTATTACTTCCCTCTCATTACTGATTTTAATTATTTGGGTCCTCTCTTTTTTTTCTTACTGAGTCTGGTTGAAGTTTTGTCAGTGTTGTTTATCTTTACAAAGAATCAACTCTTGGGTTCTTTAATGTTTTGTATTGTTTTTTAGGCTCTATTTAATTTATTTCTGCTCTGATTTTTATTATTTCCTCCCTTTTACTCACTTTAGGCTTGTTTTTTGTTTTTTCCAAGTTCCTTTAAGTGTAAAGATTGTGTCTTTAATATTTTTCTTGATTCTTTACATGGGCCTGTAATACTATGAATTTCCCTCTTAGGACTGCTTTCATTGTACTCCACAGGTTTTGGGTTGTTATGTTCTCATTTCCATTTGTTTCAAGGTATCTCTTGATTTTTCCCTCATCTCATTGTTAACCCATTCATTGTTTAGTAACATGTTATTTACCTTCCATGTCTTTGTGTATTTTTCAGTTTACTTCTTGTGATTGATTTCTAATTTCATAGGTTATGGTCAGAGAAGATATTTCATATAGTTTCAATCTTCTTAACTTTATTGAGATTGTTTTGTGTCCTAACATGTAGTCTATCCTAGAAAACATTCCATGTGCACTTGAAAAGAATGTATATACTCCTGCTTTGGAGTGAAATGCTCTGAAGATATCAATTAAATATATTTCATTTAGTGAATAATTTAAGGCTACAATTTTCTTGTTGATTTTATGTCTGCAAGATCTGCCAATTAAAGTCAATGGAGTTGTTAAAATTCCCTACTATGACTGTATTTCTGTCAATCTTTTCCTTTATGTCCATCAAGATTTGCTTTACATATTTAGGTGCTCCTGCTTGGTTGCATAAATGTTTACTAGGGTTATATCTTTTTGTTGTATTATTGCATTTATCATTATGCAGTGTCCTTCTTTGTCTCTTACTATAGCCTTGGTTGTAAAGTCTGTTTTGACATATTTAAGTATTGATACCACACCATTTTTTCTTTCAGTTTGCATGAAATATCTTTCTTCATCTTTTTACCTTTAGTCTGTGTGTATCTTTTGTTCTGAGGTGGGTCTCTTGGAGGCAGCATATATATGGGTCTTGTTTCTTATTCATTCAGCTACCATATGTCTTTTGATTAGAGCATTTAAGCCATTTATATTTAAAGTAATTATTGATAGATATGTATTTATTGACATTTTATTTTTTAACTATGTTTCTCTGCTTTTTTTCTTTTTCTTGTTCATAAAGCAAGCCCTTTAACATTTATTATAATACTGGTGCAGATATAACAAACTCCTTTAGCTTTTTCTTGTCTAGAAAGTTTGTATTTCTCCTTTAGTTTTTCATGATAGCCTTACTGTGTAAAGTAGCCTTTCTTTCTTCCTAAAATTATTGCTTCTTCCTCCCTTCTCCTGCCTTTTTCCTTTGTTGTTGTTGTTTTTCTTTTCTTTTTTCCTTTTACCCACAAGTGACACAAACAACTTGGAACTGTGAAAAGACCATAGTGGGACCCAAAGAGGGGGCATCCCAACAGTAGAGACAGAGAGACAAATTTCACTTTGCTGTAGCAGAGAAGCCACAAGGTGCTGCATATCTGTATTATTATTTTTTCATTATTCTCAGTTCTTTTATATTTTAATAGTATCTTTGTAATCTTCCTCTTTCTGTATAGTCTGCTTTGCCTTGGCTGGTTATATTGTATCACTTGACAGGTTTCCCCTGTTCTCTTCTTTACAGTGTAATGCAAATTTTCTATATTTCACACCACTTGTTTTCATTTAGCACACTACCCAAAGTTCTATACTACCTATTCATGTTATCCTAATTATATAGAGTCTGTCAAATGGTTGTTGCTCTAATATTATTGTAAACAATAGCTGTTCTATACAACTGTAAATACTTCACAACTCATCTCCCGGATCTTAGCCCACTTTAAAGTTTCCTGAATTCTATTACTGTAGTGATTAACTCTATTTGCTCATGCGCTACACCTATTTACTATTCTTTACTGTCAACTTAACTCAGAATTTGACCACCCACAAACTCACTGCTTTCTACATCCTACTCACAAGAGTTCCCTCCTCAACAAGAGACTTATCTTTTGTCCATCCTTTCTTAAAAGTGGCAAGTTCGGTTGAAGATTATGGTTAACACTATATATGGCATACAGATCTTCTATCTCTTCTCTACTGGTGGTGACTATAAATATCATAAAATACTCTCCAGCTGTCATAAATCATCTTGCCTCCCCCTCCAACTGATCACACACACACACAAAGGAGTCGGTGGAAGTGGAGAACACCAGCATACCCAAAGGAGATTGCACCACTGAATTTCACAAATATTCTACCACAGAAGTTCACACCATAGACCCAAGGAGTCAGAACAGCTCAATTTAAGAATCTGGGGCTAACAAGAAGAGTCTCAAGAACAATGGGAAGACAAAGAAACAATCCACAAATGAAAAAAAAGGAGGAAGCCTCAGAAAGAATGCTAGACGAAATAGATGCAAGTCAACTCTCAGATATTGAATTCAAAGCACTGGTTATTAAAAAGATCAAAGAGCTCACAATAGCTACCAGAAACTACAGGGGACCTACAAATAAACTCACCACAAACTATATCAACATGACAAAGGAAATCGAAACTATCAGCAAGGGCGAAGAGGAAATTAAGAATACAATTTCTGAACTGAAGAACACAGTGGAAGGAATAAAAAACAGAGTCAATAAGCAGAAGATCAGATCAGCGAGCTGGAGGACAAAGTAGAAGAAAACTCCCAGAAAGAGCAAGAAAAGAAAGAGAGGCCCAGGAAGAATGAAGAGGGATTAAGAGAAATGCAGGACAATATGAAACATAAAATACACAAGTAATAGGGATACCAGAAGGAGAAGAAGAAAAGCAAGAGATAGAAAATCTATTTGAAAAAGTAATGAGGGAAACTTTCCTAATTTGAAGATGAAAAAGTCACACAAATCCAGGAATCACAGACAGTCCCAATCAAAGATGCCAACTTCAAGACACATCATCATTAAAATGCAAAATTCCAAGACAAAGAGAGAATCTTAAAGGCAGAAAGGGAGAAAAAGGAAGTAACATACAAGGAAGCTGCAATAAGGTTAGCCGCTCACTTCTCAATGGAAACACTCCAAACAAGAAGAGAATGGCAAGAAATATTCCAAGTAATGAGAACCAGAAGCCTGCAACCAAGGCTACTTTACCCAGCAAGGCTCTCAATCAAGATAGAAGGCCAAATAAAGAGCTTCCAATGCAAAAGAAATCTAAAAGAATATGCCTTCACCAAACCAGCTCTGCAAGAGATGCTAAAAGGACTGCTTTAAGGACAGGAAGGAAAAGATAGAGACAGAGAGGAACACAGGTACAAAAATGGCAATGAATAAGTACCTATCAATAATAACATTAAATGTAAATGGATTAAATGCTTCAATCAAAAGACATAGAATAGCAGAATGGATAAGAAAGTGTGACCCACCCATATGCTGCCTACAAGAGACCCACCTCAGGACAAAAGACCTACATAGACTAAAAGTGGAGGGCTGGAAATAAATTTTCAAAGCAAACGGACAAGAAAAAAATGCTGGGGTAGCAATTCTAATATCAGACAAAATAGACTTCAAAAGGAGGGCCATAAAGAGAGACCCAGAAGATCACTTCATAATACTCAAGGGAAGAATACCCCAAGAAGACATTAACATTGTAAGTATATATGCATGCAACATAGGAGCACCCAAATATATAAACAAAATCCTAGAGGACCTCAAGAAAGATATTGACAGCAACACAATTATAGTAGGGGATTTTAACACCCCACTGTCAAAATGGACAGATCTTCCAAACAAAATGTCAACAAAGATATTGTGGCATTAAACAACACCTTAGATGAAATGGACTTAACTGATATATATAGAGCTCTTCATTACAAGGAAGCTAAATACACATTCTTTTCAAATGCACATGGAGCATTTTCAAGGATAGACCACATGATAGAACACAAAACGTTTCTCAATAAATTCAAGAAAATAGAAATCATACCAAGCATTTTCTCTGACCACAAGGGACTGAAATTAGAAACCAACCCCAAAGGAATAAACCCAAAACACCAAAAAGCATGGAGACTGAATGGTATGATATTAAACCATGAATGGATCAAGAATGACATAGGGGAGAAATCAAAAGGTTTCTGGAAACAAATGAAAAAAACCTCACAACAACCCAAAACTTATGGGACACGGCAAAGGCAGTTCTGAGAGGGAAGTTCATAGCAATACAGGCTTACCTAAAGAAGTTAGAAACATTTCAAACAAACAACCTAGCCCTATGTCTACAAGAACTCGAGGAACAACAACAAAGAGAGCCCAGAGCTGGTAGAAGGAAGGAAATAACCAAGACCAGAGTAGAATAAAATGACAGAGAGACTAAAAGCACAATTCTAAGAATCAGTGAATCCAAGAGTTGGTTTTTGAAAAGGTAAACATAATAGACAAGCCTTTAAGTAGGCTCATTAAGAAAAGAAGAGAGAGGACACAAATAAATACAATCAGAAATGAAAGAGGAGAAATTACAATGGATACCACAGAAATAGAAGGGAATGTAAGAAATAACTATGCAGAACTGTATGCCAAGAAATTTGAAAACCTAGGTGAAATGGACAAATTTCTAGAAAAATATAATCTTCCAAAATTCAACAAAAAAGAAACAGAAAACCTGAACAGACCAATAACAGATGAAATTGAAGCACTAATAAAGAAAACTCCCATCACACAAAAGCCCTGGACCAGATGGTTTCACAGGAGAATTCTACAAAGCACTGAAGGAAGAGCTAACTCCTATTCTTCACAGACTATTCCAAAAAATCCAAAATGATGGAAGTCTCCCAAACTTTTTCTATGAAACCAGCATCATCCTAATTCCAAAACCAGATAGAGACAAAACAAAGAAAGAAAACTTCAGGCCATTATCGCTAATGAACATAGATGCTAAAATCCTCAACAAAATATTGGCAAGTCGCATCCAACAATGCATTAAAAAGATCATACACCATGACCAAGTGGGATTCATCCCAGGGATGCAAGGATGGTACAATATTTGGAAATGAGTAAATGTAATACAACACATAAACAAAAGGAAAGACAAAAACCACATGATCATGTCAATAGATGCATAAAAGCTTTTGATAAAGTACAACACCCATTTATGATAAAAACATTCAGCAAAGTGGAAATAGAGGGAGTATTTCTCAACATAATAAATAAAGGCCATATATGAGAGACCTATAGCCAACATCATACTCAATGGGCAAGAAATAAATTCTTTTCCACTAAGATCAGGAACAAGACAAGTTTGTCCACTTTCACCACTTCTATTCAATATCATATTGGAAGTTTTAGCCACAGCGATCAGACAATAAAAGGAAATAAAAGGCATCCAAATCGGAAAGGAGGAAACAAAACTGGCATTGTTTGCAGATGACATGATAGTGTACAGGGAAAATCCTATACACTCTATCCAAAAACTGCTGGAACTAATAAATGAATTTGGCAAAACAGTGGGATACAACGTCAGTATTCAGAAATAAAAGGCATTTCTGTATACTAACAATGAATCAGCAGAAGCAGAAATCAAGAAAAAATTCCATTTGATATAGCAGAAACAAAAATAAAATATCTGGGAATAAACCTAACCAAGGAGGTAAAAGACCTGTATGCAGAAAACTAGACAACACTGAAGAAAGAAATCAAGGAAGACACAAATAAATGGAAAATATACCATGTTTATGGATTGGAAGAATTAACATCATCAAAATGTCCATACTACCCAAAGCAATTTACAGATTCAATGCGATACCTATTAAAGTACCAATGGCATATTTCACAGACAAAGAAAAAACACTTCAAAAATTTATATGGAACCATAAAAGACCCCAAATAGCAGCTGTAATTTTGAGAAAGAAGGACAAAGTATGAGGGATGACAATACCTGATACCAAACTGTATCACAAGGCCACTATATTCAAAGCAGCCAGGTTCTGGCATCAAAACAAGCACATAGACCAATAGAACAGAACAGAGAGCCCAGAAATAAACCCAAATCTCTACAGTCAATTAATATTCGACAAAGGGGGCAGTAACATAAAATGGAGTAAAGATAGCCTCTTCAACAAATGGTGTTGGGAGAACTGGAAAGCTACATGCAAAAAAATAAAACTTCAGCACCAACTTACAGCATACACCAAAATAAATTCAAGGTGGATAAAAGACTTAAATATATGCCGTGACACCATTAAAATTTTAGAGGAGAACATTGGCAGGAAAATCTCAGATATTTCACGCAGCAACATTTTTACTAATATGTCCCCTAGAGCAAGGGACATAAAGGAAACAATAAACAAATGGGATCTCATCAAAATAAAAAGCTTCTGCATGGCTTAAGACCTCAGACAAAGGTTTAATCTCCAAAATACACAAAGAACTCACACAACTCCACTCTAAGAAGACAAGGAACCCAATTAAAAAGTGGGCAGGACTTGAACAGACACTTTTCCAAGGAGGACATACAGACGATCCAGAGACACATGAAAAGATGCTCAATATCGCTATCTATCAGAGAAATGCTAATAAAACCACAATGAGATACCACTTTACACCAGTCAGAATGGCTATCATAAACAAAGAAACAAACAACAAGTGCTGGAGAGGTTGTGGGGAAAAGGGGACCCTAGTTCACTGTTGCTGGGATTGCAGAGTGGTACAACCACTATGGAAAACAGTATGGAATTTTCTAAGAAAACTAAAAATGGACATGCCTTTTGACCCAGCAATTCCACTGTTAGGAGTATATCCTAAGAACCCTGAAACACCAATCCAAAAGAACATATGAACCCCAATATTCATAGCAGCACAACTTACAATAGCCCCGAGTTGGAAGCAACCTAGATGCCTAGATGGTCAATGACTGGATCAAAAAACTATGGTACATTTACACAATGCAATTCTATTCAGCAGAAATAAAGAAGAAGCTCCTACCCTTTGCAACATCATGGATGGAACTGGAAAGCACTATGCTGAGTGGAATAAGCCATGCAGTGAAAGACAAATACCATATGATCTCACCTTTAACAGTAAGCTAAACAACAAAACAAACAAGCAAGCAAAATATAACGAAAGACACTGAAATAGAGAACAGGCTGACAGGGTCCAGAGGAGAGAGGGGAGAGAATTTCATGGGAAAAGGGGAAGATGTCACAGGAACGAGTATAAAGGACATATGGACAATAACTAAGGGGGGTGGAAATGGGAGGGAGGTGGGGAGCCCTGGGTGGGTGGGCTGGGATGGGAGTAACAGACAGAAAAGTGTACTTGAACAATAATTAAATGAAAATGCTTTAAAAAGAATAAAATAAAATAATATATATAAAACATAGTCTCTGGTTAGTTGGTAATCAAATTGAAATAAATGAGGTGGTTATTACTACTAATAATAAAAACATACTGAAACTTATTAAAAATAGACAATTGATGGACTGGAGAACACAGACCATAAACTCATTTTTGGATTTAAAATAATTTGGATTTATTATAATTTAATGTAATAAGAAATTGAACATTACAAATCAATGTGGGCAGGGAATGGAACATTAATAAGTAATATTGCAATAATTGTTCATTTGAAATATAAAGACCTCTTGGATGCATATATTACACAATACGCAAAACAAATGCAGCATGGATTTAAGAGTTAAATATAATTGGAAAAGGCCAAGGGAACATATACATGAATATTTATCATAACTGTTAGTGATGGCAGAATTCTAGGAACAAAAAAGTAGATGAAGGCATAAAAGAAAAGATCAATGGAAGGAACCGTATGAACATTAAAAAACATGTAAAAAGTTATCCAAGTTAAAAGGCAAACAACAAATGGAGAACATTTTAAAGAAAATATGAAAAGGTTAACATATTTATTCTGTTATTTCTTAGAAATATATACAAAATAAATTGGAAAAAAATGAAGTGGAAACACTGAGATCTTGTTGGATAAGTTAGCCAAGAATATTAAAGGCAATTTACAAACAAAAAATGCAAACAGAGTAAACAGACAGGAGAATATACTCAGTTTTACCAGCAAAAACAAAATAAAATTATTGCATACATTTGTCTCTCAATTTAGAAATGATTAAAAATAATATTTGTGTTGATGTCTTGAAATGGTCATAAATCATTTTTGAATGAAGACTAAGCTGCCACTTTCTTGTTGGTAGTGAGGACTTAAAAAAACTTTAATATCATAACTTGTGACCCAACATTCGGGTTTTTCCAGCTTGAGCTCTGAAGCTGCTTGCAAGGCCTGCCTTTGCCCTTTTTGGCTACAAAAGCACCTGTAAAGCAAGCAGCTCTGCGCTAATTATACTGTTTGATAAATTGTACTCCTTGCATTGTTGGTGAATACTGTAACACTTCCTGTACTATAACTTTGTGATAAAAAAATCCTTTTTGTTCTACAGGCCTGAAACTAGGATGTTAATAAATGTTTAATCATATGTGTGTTATCCATTGTTCTCATCTCAAAACCCCATTTGCTTGACCAATGAGTCAGCTGATTGTTGAAAGTCCAATTTCCCCCCACCAGTCTGAAAAAGAATGATGTGTGTTTGTGGTCTTAGAAAACCATCTCTTTAGTCATCAGCTCCTTGCAACTTTTGCCTTTAAAACCTTGCCCTATGCCCCCCACTTCAGAACATGTCTTCAGTTCATTCCAAGGGCTATGTCCTTGATTTGCAGATCATATATGAATAAAACTCTCTTTTAATTTCTTCTGTAATTTTGTTAATAGTAGATAGCTTAGCAATAAGTACAGTTGATGGATAAAGATTCAACCCAGTAAATTTAAAGATCTAATTGACTTTATCAAACAAACCTGGCAAGCAACCCACATAGTAAGTAGAGAGGTGCTTTGAGAAGTTGTACAAAGGGAAGGTTTTTATGGGCAGAACTGGACAGGACAAGAAAATTGTTAGCAAAGAAGAGAGAGAATCATTTCAGGCAAAGTCACCTTTCTTTTGGGGAATGGTAGTGGGGGTCTTATCATGCAGATTACCACAACAGTGTTAATTAGAAAGTTCTAGACTGATTGCTTTAAAGTCACATTCCTGTGAGGGACTGAAACTGCAATTAGTCTTACTTTGCTGTCTGGGACAATGACTTTTCCATGGGCTGTTGTTTCTTTTTTTAAACAGTATTAAGAATTCTAAAATATTCACATCTCACATTAAAATATCTACAAAATAGCAAAAACCTATTATATATTTAGAAATAATTAATAAAAAGGTGGAGATGCTTATTTTTAAAAACTTACAAATCTTTTTTCTCTAGAAATGATACTTGAATAACGGACAGACCATACTGATACAGGGTGCAGCCAAGGGGGGGCCCAAAAAAGATTTGGAATGGTGTCCAGAGCTCAAAGTATATAGGAGTATTGGAGGGACATATAAGATGTTCTCACCCCTTCCCCCTACAGGGGTGAGTTGGGGGAAGGGACACATAGAGCAGGAACATGCAGGGCTGTTTTGTACAGCCACAGCCTTGCAGCTAATTCATGGCATGGTCATTTAACATACCTATAGCCTTTGGTGGGTCACTTGGATATGTTAAATGGCTATGGCCAGGCTTGGAGCTAGGGAAATGAAGTCACTTTCCCCCCAAGATGTAACTGAGGGGCAGGTCCCCTGAGTTACAGTGCCTGCGTGAGAGCTTGGAGTTGACTGGCTCCACGCCATGGGGCCACACTTGCCCAGACTCAGGATGGCAGCCCAGTAAATTTGTAATAATACAGAAATACTGGCAGGTGTAACTGATTGTGGGAGGAGTCGAAAATGGGGCTGCAAAGGAAGATGGGTGCGGGGATTTAAACTCAGACGCGGCAGCCATGAGAGGGAGATCCGCACAGTTTCAGCAGAGTAAGGGTCCCCTCTTGCCCAGGTGAAAGAGTGAGCCACACAGTTTCAACAGAGCTAAGACCTCCTCTTGCCCAGGTGAAAGAGGGAGAGCCATGCGGTTTCAGCAGAGTTAGGACCCCCTCTTGCAGTCATGACAGAGAGAGCCATGTGGTTTTGGCCGAGTGCAGACCCCCTCTTTCCCAGGTAAAAGGGAAGACCATGCAGCTTTGCCAGTATGGAGATCCCTGCGGCCAGGTGAAGAAGAAAGACACACACTTTTGGTGGAGTGCGGACCCCTGCAGCTTTGGTAGAAGAGGCCCATGCGGCTTTGGGGCACTCCCTTTGGCCGAGTGGCCTGGAAAGCAGGAGAGAATTTGATTAAAACTTGGTAAAAAGAACTCTTGCCAGTGGAAGGTGCTGCATGACTTTGGATTAATTGGAGATCCTGCCTGGACAGGCGACACAGCCCACAGTGCCAGCGACCTGAAAAACAGATGTGTGCTCTTTTCCTGATTTACAATGCCCAGAGTTGGGACATTGAGAGAAGGGAGCGCTCTGTGTGTGCGTGTGTGTGTGTGTGTGTGTGTGTGTGTATACCCTTAAAGACTTTAATATTTTAATGAAGGCATTAGGTCTGAATAGCATTAAATAAACATTTTGTTTCCTTTTCACAAATCTTTGGCATTGAGAGATGTCTTTCCAATTGGCGGCGGACAGAAAAGCCCAGTAGGTATTAGTATACTGTCCTTGGGAGAGGCCCCTGTTGTTCTGTAGCAGTTTTTTGGCATCCGTCGGTGGGCCAAGTATTGCCCCCACTTCGGACCTCTGTTCAGTAACAATACCATGTCCTTATTTGGAAGGATCTAATATTGCAAAGCTGTCAATGGCCCCTAAATTAATTCTTAATTTAACACATTCTCATTAAAATCCCATTGGCAGAAAATTTTAATGAGAAAAAAGGATTCCATAGTTAAAATGGGAGAGAAAACATGTGAGTCAAGTACATTTGGGAAGAAAGAGAGTGGTAATGAGAATGTGAGAATGGTGTGAATAGAATAGTTCCCGAGTGAAATGTGAGTGGATATTCTACATCTACAGTGGCTGGAGCACTGGGAACTATAGGCTAACACAGAATAGCACAATAGATTGTAAAGTTCAGAAATAGATGCGAATATATAAAAACATTTCATATGTTACAAAATGAGGTACTTTAAATTACTGAGAATGGTCTTGGGACACAAGCCCCAGAGTTGTAAAAATAACATTGTATCCCTATGTTACACCATGCACCACAGTGAATTCTGGATGTCAAGAATGTGAAACCTAAAATGTAAAAGATGAAATCATAAAGTAAGTAGTAGAAAATATAGATGAGTATTTATACACTTGAGATGGGGATAATAATTTCAAGTGTCACAGCAAAGACAAGTCATAAAGCCATAAGTACATAAAGATTTATGTACTTGATTACATAAAATAAAGTGAGTATGTCAAAAATAGCATTAGTATTGATGAGACACAAATATAAATAAGGAAAATAGTTGCGGTATACATGAAAAAGAGTTAATACTTGCATTAATATAAGAAGTAAAACTCAGTCTCCCTCACAATCCAAGAAATTCAAACTAAATCAGTAATAGAAAGCAACTCACTTATCACATTGCAAAGATTTTTTTAATGGTAATAATTAGGGTCAGTTAGAATGACAAAAGTGGCCCTCCCAGATTGAATTGGTAGAAAAGTCAAATGATTCAATCTGTTAGTTTCTCAATATTCATGAGTGTTGAAAACATATACATGCATATAGTCCATTCAGGGAAATGGTTATGCAAAGACATATCAAAGCTTTGCCTTTAGTAGTGAAAAACTGGGAACAACCTGAAGGGTCAAGATGGACTGGTTGGTTAAGGAAATCTTGATGCAGTTGTAAAATGATACAGCCACTACAGACAATGAAGCAGGTGCATTTGTTTAATGTGGAATTGAAAGAAAACTAGGCTGGGATTGGGTGGAGAAGTGGGGGAAC